>NW_026967877.1:0-162362 GCF_028390025.1 Pseudophryne corroboree | reverse complement strand
CCAAACGAAGGACACTAGAAAGAACATTTTAAAGCCTCCTGTTAGGCCATCATCTACACGACATAGCCCTGAATTTTCCAATGCGCAGCTCTTTGCAATAGAGAGATATTGGCAAGGAAAAGCTGTCTTGTACCATTGCATTTTTCTCCCAAACGAAGGACACTAGAAAGAACATTTTAAAGCCTCCTGTTAGGCCATCATCTACACGACATAGCCCTGAATTTTCCAATGCGCAGCTCTTTGCAATAGAGAGATATTGGCAAGGAAAAGCTGTCTTGTACCTTTGCATTTTTCTCCCAAACGAAGGACACTAGAAAGAAAATTTTAAAGCCTCCTGTTAGGCCATCATCTACACGACATAGCCCTGAATTTTCCAATGCGCAGCTCTTTGCAAAAGAGAGATATTGGCAAGGAAAAGCTGTCTTGTACCTTTGCATTTTTCTCCCAAACGAAGGAAACTAGAAAGAAAATTTTAAAGCCTCCTGTTAGGCCATCATCTACACGACATAGCCCTGAATTTTCCAATGCGCAGCTCTTTGCAAAAGAGAGATATTGGCAAGGAAAAGCTGTCTTGTACCATTGCATTTTTCTCCCAAACGAAGGACACTAGAAAGAAAATTTTAAAGCCTCCTGTTAGGCCATCATCTACACGACATAGCCCTGAATTTTCCAATGCGCAGCTCTTTGCAAAAGAGAGATATTGGCAAGGAAAAGCTGTCTTGTACCATTGCATTTTTCTCCCAAACGAAGGACACTAGAAAGAACATTTTAAAGCCTCCTGTTAGGCCATCATCTACACGACATAACCCTGAATTTTCCAATGCGCAGCTCTTTGCAAAAGAGAGATATTGGCAAGGAAAAGCTGTCTTGTACCATTGCATTTTTCTCCCAAACGAAGGACACTAGAAAGAACATTTTAAAGCCTCCTGTTAGGCCATCATCTACACGACATAGCCCTGAATTTTCCAATGCGCAGCTCTTTGCAATAGAGAGATATTGGCAAGGAAAAGCTGTCTTGTACCATTGCATTTTTCTCCCAAACGAAGGACACTAGAAAGAAAATTTTAAGCCTCCTGTTAGGCCATCATCTACACGACATAGCCCTGAATTTTCCAATGCGCAGCTCTTTGCAAAAGAGAGATATTGGCAAGGAAAAGCTGTCTTGTACCTTTGCATTTTTCTCCCAAACGAAGGAAACTAGAAAGAAAATTTTAAAGCCTCCTGTTAGGCCATCATCTACACGACATAGCCCTGAATTTTCCAATGCGCAGCTCTTTGCAATAGAGAGATATTGGCAAGGAAAAGCTGTCTTGTACCATTGCATTTTTCTCCCAAACGAAGGACACTAGAAAGAACATTTTAAAGCCTCCTGTTAGGCCATCATCTACACGACATAGCCCTGAATTTTCCAATGCGCAGCTCTTTGCAATAGAGAGATATTGGCAAGGAAAAGCTGTCTTGTACCATTGCATTTTTCTCCCAAACGAAGGACACTAGAAAGAACATTTTAAAGCCTCCTGTTAGGCCATCATCTACACGACATAGCCCTGAATTTTCCAATGCGCAGCTCTTTGCAATAGAGAGATATTGGCAAGGAAAAGCTGTCTTGTACCATTGCATTTTTCTCCCAAACGAAGGACACTAGAAAGAAAATTTTAAAGCCTCCTGTTAGGCCATCATCTACACGACATAGCCCTGAATTTTCCAATGCGCAGCTCTTTGCAAAAGAGAGATATTGGCAAGGAAAAGCTGTCTTGTACCTTTGCATTTTTCTCCCAAACGAAGGAAACTAGAAAGAAAATTTTAAAGCCTCCTGTTAGGCCATCATCTACACGACATAGCCCTGAATTTTCCAATGCGCAGCTCTTTGCAAAAGAGAGATATTGGCAAGGAAAAGCTGTCTTGTACCATTGCATTTTTCTCCCAAACGAAGGACACTAGAAAGAAAATTTTAAAGCCTCCTGTTAGGCCATCATCAACACGACATAGCCCTGAATTTTCCAATGCGTAGCTCTTTGCAAAAGAGAGATATTGGCAAGGAAAAGCTGTCTTGTACCTTTGCATTTTTCTCCCAAACGAAGGACGCTAGAAAGAAAATTTTAAAGCCTCCTGTTAGGCCATCATCTACACGACATAGCCCTGAATTTTCCAATGCGCAGCTCTTTGCAAAAGAGAGATATTGGCAAGGAAAAGCTGTCTTGTACCTTTGCATTTTTCTCCCAAACGAAGGAAACTAGAAAGAAAATTTTAAAGCCTCCTGTTAGGCCATCATCTACACGACATAGCCCTGAATTTTCCAATGCGCAGCTCTTTGCAAAAGAGAGATATTGGCAAGGAAAAGCTGTCTTGTACCTTTGCATTTTTCTCCCAAACGAAGGAAACTAGAAAGAAAATTTTAAAGCCTCCTGTTAGGCCATCATCTACACGACATAGCCCTGAATTTTCCAATGCGCAGCTCTTTGCAAAAGAGAGATATTGGCAAGGAAAAGCTGTCTTGTACCATTGCATTTTTCTCCCAAACGAAGGACACTAGAAAGAAAATTTTAAAGCCTCCTGTTAGGCCATCATCTACACGACATAGCCCTGAATTTTCCAATGCGTAGCTCTTTGCAAAAGAGAGATATTGGCAAGGAAAAGCTGTCTTGTACCTTTGCATTTTTCTCCCAAACGAAGGACGCTAGAAAGAAAATTTTAAAGCCTCCTGTTAGGCCATCATCTACACGACATAGCCCTGAATTTTCCAATGCGCAGCTCTTTGCAAAAGAGAGATATTGGCAAGGAAAAGCTGTCTTGTACCTTTGCATTTTTCTCCCAAACGAAGGTCACTAGAAAGAAAATTTTAAAGCCTCCTGTTAGGCCATCATCTACACGACATAGCCCTGAATTTTCCAATGCGCAGCTCTTTGCAAAAGAGAGATATTGGCAAGGAAAAGCTGTCTTGTACCTTTGCATTTTTCTCCCAAACGAAGGAAACTAGAAAGAAAATTTTAAAGCCTCCTGTTAGGCCATCATCTACACGACATAGCCCTGAATTTTCCAATGCGCAGCTCTTTGCAAAAGAGAGATATTGGCAAGGAAAAGCTGTCTTGTACCATTGCATTTTTCTCCCAAACGAAGGACACTAGAAAGAAAATTTTAAAGCCTCCTGTTAGGCCATCATCTACACGACATAGCCCTGAATTTTCCAATGCGTAGCTCTTTGCAAAAGAGAGATATTGGCAAGGAAAAGCTGTCTTGTACCTTTGCATTTTTCTCCCAAACGAAGGACGCTAGAAAGAAAATTTTAAAGCCTCCTGTTAGGCCATCATCTACACGACATAGCCCTGAATTTTCCAATGCGCAGCTCTTTGCAAAAGAGAGATATTGGCAAGGAAAAGCTGTCTTGTACCTTTGCATTTTTCTCCCAAACGAAGGTCACTAGAAAGAAAATTTTAAAGCCTCCTGTTAGGCCATCATCTACACGACATAGCCCTGAATTTTCCAATGCGTAGCTCTTTGCAAAAGAGAGATATTGGCAAGGAAAAGCTGTCTTGTACCTTTGCATTTTTCTCCCAAACGAAGGACACTAGAAAGAAAATTTTAAAGCCTCCTGTTAGGCCATCATCTACACGACATAGCCCTGAATTTTCCAATGCGCAGCTCTTTGCAAAAGAGAGATATTGGCAAGGAAAAGCTGTCTTGTACCATTGCATTTTTCTCCCAAACGAAGGACACTAGAAAGAACATTTTAAAGCCTCCTGTTAGGCCATCATCTACACGACATAGCCCTGAATTTTCCAATGCGCAGCTCTTTGCAAAAGAGAGATATTGGCAAGGAAAAGCTGTCTTGTACCTTTGCATTTTTCTCCCAAACGAAGGTCACTAGAAAGAAAATTTTAAAGCCTCCTGTTAGGCCATCATCTACACGACATAGCCCTGAATTTTCCAATGCGCAGCTCTTTGCAAAAGAGAGATATTGGCAAGGAAAAGCTGTCTTGTACCATTGCATTTTTCTCCCAAACGAAGGACACTAGAAAGAAAATTTTAAAGCCTCCTGTTAGGCCATCATCTACACGACATAGCCCTGAATTTTCCAATGCGCAGCTCTTTGCAAAAGAGAGATATTGGCAAGGAAAAGCTGTCTTGTACCATTGCATTTTTCTCCCAAACGAAGGACACTAGAAAGAACATTTTAAAGCCTCCTGTTAGGCCATCATCTACACGACATAGCCCTGATTTTCCAATGCGCAGCTCTTTGCAAAAGAGATATATTGGCAAGGAAAAGCTGTCTTGTACCATTGCATTTTTCTCCCAAACGAAGGACACTAGAAAGAACATTTTAAAGCCTCCTGTTAGGCCATCATCTACACGACATAGCCCTGAATTTTCCAATGCGCAGCTCTTTGCAATAGAGAGATATTGGCAAGGAAAAGCTGTCTTGTACCATTGCATTTTTCTCCCAAACGAAGGACACTAGAAAGAAAATTTTAAAGCCTCCTGTTAGGCCATCATCTACACGACATAGCCCTGAATTTTCCAATGCGCAGCTCTTTGCAAAAGAGAGATATTGGCAAGGAAAAGCTGTCTTGTACCTTTGCATTTTTCTCCCAAACGAAGGAAACTAGAAAGAAAATTTTAAAGCCTCCTGTTAGGCCATCATCTACACGACATAGCCCTGAATTTTCCAATGCGCAGCTCTTTGCAAAAGAGAGATATTGGCAAGGAAAAGCTGTCTTGTACCATTGCATTTTTCTCCCAAACGAAGGACACTAGAAAGAAAATTTTAAAGCCTCCTGTTAGGCCATCATCTACACGACATAGCCCTGAATTTTCCAATGCGCAGCTCTTTGCAAAAGAGAGATATTGGCAAGGAAAAGCTGTCTTGTACCATTGCATTTTTCTCCCAAACGAAGGACACTAGAAAGAACATTTTAAAGCCTCCTGTTAGGCCATCATCTACACGACATAGCCCTGAATTTTCCAATGCGCAGCTCTTTGCAAAAGAGAGATATTGGCAAGGAAAAGCTGTCTTGTACCATTGCATTTTTCTCCCAAACGAAGGACACTAGAAAGAACATTTTAAAGCCTCCTGTTAGGCCATCATCTACACGACATAGCCCTGAATTTTCCAATGCGCAGCTCTTTGCAATAGAGAGATATTGGCAAGGAAAAGCTGTCTTGTACCATTGCATTTTTCTCCCAAACGAAGGACACTAGAAAGAACATTTTAAAGCCTCCTGTTAGGCCATCATCTACACGACATAGCCCTGAATTTTCCAATGCGCAGCTCTTTGCAATAGAGAGATATTGGCAAGGAAAAGCTGTCTTGTACCTTTGCATTTTTCTCCCAAACGAAGGACACTAGAAAGAAAATTTTAAAGCCTCCTGTTAGGCCATCATCTACACGACATAGCCCTGAATTTTCCAATGCGCAGCTCTTTGCAAAAGAGAGATATTGGCAAGGAAAAGCTGTCTTGTACCTTTGCATTTTTCTCCCAAACGAAGGAAACTAGAAAGAAAATTTTAAAGCCTCCTGTTAGGCCATCATCTACACGACATAGCCCTGAATTTTCCAATGCGCAGCTCTTTGCAAAAGAGAGATATTGGCAAGGAAAAGCTGTCTTGTACCATTGCATTTTTCTCCCAAACGAAGGACACTAGAAAGAAAATTTTAAAGCCTCCTGTTAGGCCATCATCTACACGACATAGCCCTGAATTTTCCAATGCGCAGCTCTTTGCAAAGAGAGATATTGGCAAGGAAAAGCTGTCTTGTACCATTGCATTTTTCTCCCAAACGAAGGACACTAGAAAGAACATTTTAAAGCCTCCTGTTAGGCCATCATCTACACGACATAGCCCTGAATTTTCCAATGCGCAGCTCTTTGCAAAAGAGAGATATTGGCAAGGAAAAGCTGTCTTGTACCATTGCATTTTTCTCCCAAACGAAGGACACTAGAAAGAACATTTTAAAGCCTCCTGTTAGGCCATCATCTACACGACATAGCCCTGAATTTTCCAATGCGCAGCTCTTTGCAATAGAGAGATATTGGCAAGGAAAAGCTGTCTTGTACCATTGCATTTTTCTCCCAAACGAAGGACACTAGAAAGAAAATTTTAAAGCCTCCTGTTAGGCCATCATCTACACGACATAGCCCTGAATTTTCCAATGCGCAGCTCTTTGCAAAAGAGAGATATTGGCAAGGAAAAGCTGTCTTGTACCTTTGCATTTTTCTCCCAAACGAAGGAAACTAGAAAGAAAATTTTAAAGCCTCCTGTTAGGCCATCATCTACACGACATAGCCCTGAATTTTCCAATGCGCAGCTCTTTGCAATAGAGAGATATTGGCAAGGAAAAGCTGTCTTGTACCATTGCATTTTTCTCCCAAACGAAGGACACTAGAAAGAACATTTTAAAGCCTCCTGTTAGGCCATCATCTACACGACATAGCCCTGAATTTTCCAATGCGCAGCTCTTTGCAAAAGAGAGATATTGGCAAGGAAAAGCTGTCTTGTACCTTTGCATTTTTCTCCCAAACGAAGGAAACTAGAAAGAAAATTTTAAAGCCTCCTGTTAGGCCATCATCTACACGACATAGCCCTGAATTTTCCAATGCGCAGCTCTTTGCAAAAGAGAGATATTGGCAAGGAAAAGCTGTCTTGTACCATTGCATTTTTCTCCCAAACGAAGGACACTAGAAAGAAAATTTTAAAGCCTCCTGTTAGGCCATCATCTACACGACATAGCCCTGAATTTTCCAATGCGCAGCTCTTTGCAAAAGAGAGATATTGGCAAGGAAAAGCTGTCTTGTACCATTGCATTTTTCTCCCAAACGAAGGACACTAGAAAGAACATTTTAAAGCCTCCTGTTAGGCCATCATCTACACGACATAGCCCTGAATTTTCCAATGCGCAGCTCTTTGCAAAAGAGAGATATTGGCAAGGAAAAGCTGTCTTGTACCATTGCATTTTTCTCCCAAACGAAGGACACTAGAAAGAACATTTTAAAGCCTCCTGTTAGGCCATCATCTACACGACATAGCCCTGAATTTTCCAATGCGCAGCTCTTTGCAATAGAGAGATATTGGCAAGGAAAAGCTGTCTTGTACCATTGCATTTTTCTCCCAAACGAAGGACACTAGAAAGAAAATTTTAAAGCCTCCTGTTAGGCCATCATCTACACGACATAGCCCTGAATTTTCCAATGCGCAGCTCTTTGCAAAAGAGAGATATTGGCAAGGAAAAGCTGTCTTGTACCTTTGCATTTTTCTCCCAAACGAAGGAAACTAGAAAGAAAATTTTAAAGCCTCCTGTTAGGCCATCATCTACACGACATAGCCCTGAATTTTCCAATGCGCAGCTCTTTGCAAAAGAGAGATATTGGCAAGGAAAAGCTGTCTTGTACCATTGCATTTTTCTCCCAAACGAAGGACACTAGAAAGAAAATTTTAAAGCCTCCTGTTAGGCCATCATCTACACGACATAGCCCTGAATTTTCCAATGCGTAGCTCTTTGCAAAAGAGAGATATTGGCAAGGAAAAGCTGTCTTGTACCTTTGCATTTTTCTCCCAAACGAAGGACGCTAGAAAGAAAATTTTAAAGCCTCCTGTTAGGCCATCATCTACACGACATAGCCCTGAATTTTCCAATGCGCAGCTCTTTGCAAAAGAGAGATATTGGCAAGGAAAAGCTGTCTTGTACCTTTGCATTTTTCTCCCAAACGAAGGACGCTAGAAAGAAAATTTTAAAGCCTCCTGTTAGGCCATCATCTACACGACATAGCCCTGAATTTTCCAATGCGCAGCTCTTTGCAAAAGAGAGATATTGGCAAGGAAAAGCTGTCTTGTACCTTTGCATTTTTCTCCCAAACGAAGGACACTAGAAAGAAAATTTTAAAGCCTCCTGTTAGGCCATCATCTACACGACATAGCCCTGAATTTTCCAATGCGCAGCTCTTTGCAAAAGAGAGATATTGGCAAGGAAAAGCTGTCTTGTACCATTGCATTTTTCTCCCAAATGAAGGACACTAGAAAGAACATTTTAAAGCCTGCTGTTAGGCCATCATCTACACGACATAGCCCTGAATTTTCCAATGCGCAGCTCTTTGCAAAAGAGAGATATTGGCAAGAAAAGCTGTCTTGTACCTTTGCATTTTTCTCCCAAACGAAGGTCACTAGAAAGAAAATTTTAAAGCCTCCTTGTTAGGCCATCATCTACACGACATAGCCCTAAATTTTCCAATGCGTAGCTCTTTGCAAAAGAGAGATATTTGCAAGGAAAAGCTGTCTTGTACCTTTGCATTTTTCTCCCAAACGAAGGACACTAGAAAGAAAATTTTAAAGCCTCCTGTTAGGCCATCATCTACACGACATAGCCCTGAATTTTCCAATGCGCAGCTCTTTGCAAAAGAGAGATATTGGCAAGGAAAAGCTGTCTTGTACCTTTGCATTTTTCTCCCAAACGAAGGACACTAGAAAGAAAATTTTAAAGCCTCCTGTTAGGCCATCATCTACACGACATAGCCCTGAATTTTCCAATGCGCAGCTCTTTGCAAAAGAGAGATATTGGCAAGGAAAAGCTGTCTTGTACCATTGCATTTTTCTCCCAAACGAAGGACACTAGAAAGAAAATTTTAAAGCCTCCTGTTAGGCCATCATCTACACGACATAGCCCTGAATTTTCCAATGCGCAGCTCTTTGCAAAAGAGAGATATTGGCAAGGAAAAGCTGTCTTGTACCATTGCATTTTTCTCCCAAACGAAGGACACTAGAAAGAAAATGTTAAAGCCTCCTGTTAGGCCATCATCTACACGACATAGCCCTGAATTTTCCAATGCGCAGCTCTTTGCAAAAGAGAGATATTGGCAAGGAAAAGCTGTCTTGTACCTTTGCATTTTTCTCCCAAACGAAGGTCACTAGAAAGAAAATTTTAAAGCCCCCTGTTAGGCCATCATCTACACGACATAGCCCTGAATTTTCCAATGCGCAGCTCTTTGCAAAAGAGAGATATTGGCAAGGAAAAGCAGTCTTGTACCATTGCATTTTTCTCCCAAACGAAGGACACTAGAAAGAAAATGTTAAAGCCTCCTGTTAGGCCATCATCTACACGACATAGCCCTGAATTTTCCAATGCGCAGCTCTTTGCAAAAGAGAGATATTGGCAAGGAAAAGCTGTCTTGTACCTTTGCATTTTTCTCCCAAACGAAGGTCACTAGAAAGAAAATTTTAAAGCCTCCTGTTAGGCCATCATCTACACGACATAGCCCTGAATTTTCCAATGCGTAGCTCTTTGCAAAAGAGAGATATTGGCAAGGAAAAGCTGTCTTGTACCTTTGCATTTTTCTCCCAAACGAAGGACACTAGAAAGAAAATTTTAAAGCCTCCTGTTAGGCCATCATCTACACGACATAGCCCTGAATTTTCCAATGCGCAGCTCTTTGCAAAAGAGAGATATTGGCAAGGAAAAGCTGTCTTGTACCTTTGCATTTTTCTCCCAAACGAAGGAAACTAGAAAGAAAATTTTAAAGCCTCCTGTTAGGCCGTCATCTACACGACATAGCCCTGAATTTTCCAATGCGCAGCTCTTTGCAAAAGAGAGATATTGGCAGGGAAAAGCTGTCTTGTACCTTTGCATTTTTCTCCCAAACGAAGGACACTAGAAAGAAAATTTTAAAGCCTCCTGTTAGGCCATCATCTACACGACATAGCCCTGAATTTTCCAATGCGCAGCTCTTTGCAAAAGAGAGATATTGGCAAGGAAAAGCTGTCTTGTACCTTTGCATTTTTCTCCCAAACGAAGGACACTAGAAAGAAAATTTTAAAGCCTCCTGTTAGGCCATCATCTACACGACATAGCCCTGAATTTTCCAATGCGCAGCTCTTTGCAAAAGAGAGATATTGGCAAGGAAAAGCTGTCTTGTACCATTGCATTTTTCTCCCAAACGAAGGACACTAGAAAGAACATTTTAAAGCCTGCTGTTAGGCCATCATCTACACGACATAGCCCTGAATTTTCCAATGCGCAGCTCTTTGCAAAAGAGAGATATTGGCAAGGAAAAGCTGTCTTGTACCTTTGCATTTTTCTCCCAAACGAAGGTCACTAGAAAGAAAATTTTAAAGCCTCCTGTTAGGCCATCATCTACACGACATAGTCCTGAATTTTCCAATGCGTAGCTCTTTGCAAAAGAGAGATATTTGCAAGGAAAAGCTGTCTTGTACCTTTGCATTTTTCTCCCAAACGAAGGACACTAGAAAGAAAATTTTAAAGCCTCCTGTTAGGCCATCATCTACACGACATAGCCCTGAATTTTCCAATGCGCAGCTCTTTGCAAAAGAGAGATATTGGCAAGGAAAAGCTGTCTTGTACCTTTGCATTTTTCTCCCAAACGAAGGTCACTAGAAAGAAAATTTTAAAGCCCCCTGTTAGGCCATCATCTACACGACATAGCCCTGAATTTTCCAATGCGCAGCTCTTTGCAAAAGAGAGATATTGGCAAGGAAAAGCTGTCTTGTACCATTGCATTTTTCTCCCAAACGAAGGACACTAGAAAGAAAATGTTAAAGCCTCCTGTTAGGCCATCATCTACACGACATAGCCCTGAATTTTCCAATGCGCAGCTCTTTGCAAAAGAGAGATATTGGCAAGGAAAAGCTATCTTGTACCTTTGCATTTTTCTCCCAAACGAAGGTCACTAGAAAGAAAATTTTAAAGCCTCCTGTTAGGCCATCATCTACACGACATAGCCCTGAATTTTCCAATGCGTAGCTCTTTGCAAAAGAGAGATATTGGCAAGGAAAAGCTGTCTTGTACCTTTGCATTTTTCTCCCAAACGAAGGACACTAGAAAGAAAATTTTAAAGCCTCCTGTTAGGCCATCATCTACACGACATAGCCCTGAATTTTCCAATGCGCAGCTCTTTGCAAAAGAGAGATATTGGCAAGGAAAAGCTGTCTTGTACCTTAGCATTTTTCTCCCAAACGAAGGAAACTAGAAAGAAAATTTTAAAGCCTCCTGTTAGGCCGTCATCTACACGACATAGCCCTGAATTTTCCAATGCGCAGCTCTTTGCAAAAGAGAGATATTGGCAGGGAAAAGCTGTCTTGTACCTTTGCATTTTTCTCCCAAACGAAGGACACTAGAAAGAAAATTTTAAAGCCTCCTGTTAGGCCATCATCTACACGACATAGCCCTGAATTTTCCAATGCGCAGCTCTTTGCAAAAGAGAGATATTGGCAAGGAAAAGCTGTCTTGTACCTTTGCATTTTTCTCCCAAACGAAGGAAACTAGAAAGAAAATTTTAAAGCCTCCTGTTAGGCCATCATCTACACGACATAGCCCTGAATTTTCCAATGCGCAGCTCTTTGCAAAAGAGAGATATTGGCAAGGAAAAGCTGTCTTGTACCATTGCATTTTTCTCCCAAACGAAGGACACTAGAAAGAAAATTTTAAAGCCTCCTGTTAGGCCATCATCTACACGACATAGCCCTGAATTTTCCAATGCGCAGCTCTTTGCAAAAGAGAGATATTGGCAAGGAAAAGCTGTCTTGTACCATTGCATTTTTCTCCCAAACGAAGGACACTAGAAAGAACATTTTAAAGCCTCCTGTTAGGCCATCATCTACACGACATAGCCCTGAATTTTCCAATGCGCAGCTCTTTGCAAAAGAGAGATATTGGCAAGGAAAAGCTGTCTTGTACCATTGCATTTTTCTCCCAAACGAAGGACACTAGAAAGAACATTTTAAAGCCTCCTGTTAGGCCATCATCTACACGACATAGCCCTGAATTTTCCAATGCGCAGCTCTTTGCAATAGAGAGATATTGGCAAGGAAAAGCTGTCTTGTACCATTGCATTTTTCTCCCAAACGAAGGACACTAGAAAGAACATTTTAAAGCCTCCTGTTAGGCCATCATCTACACGACATAGCCCTGAATTTTCCAATGCGCAGCTCTTTGCAATAGAGAGATATTGGCAAGGAAAAGCTGTCTTGTACCTTTGCATTTTTCTCCCAAACGAAGGACACTAGAAAGAAAATTTTAAAGCCTCCTGTTAGGCCATCATCTACACGACATAGCCCTGAATTTTCCAATGCGCAGCTCTTTGCAAAAGAGAGATATTGGCAAGGAAAAGCTGTCTTGTACCTTTGCATTTTTCTCCCAAACGAAGGAAACTAGAAAGAAAATTTTAAAGCCTCCTGTTAGGCCATCATCTACACGACATAGCCCTGAATTTTCCAATGCGCAGCTCTTTGCAAAAGAGAGATATTGGCAAGGAAAAGCTGTCTTGTACCATTGCATTTTTCTCCCAAACGAAGGACACTAGAAAGAAAATTTTAAAGCCTCCTGTTAGGCCATCATCTACACGACATAGCCCTGAATTTTCCAATGCGCAGCTCTTTGCAAAAGAGAGATATTGGCAAGGAAAAGCTGTCTTGTACCATTGCATTTTTCTCCCAAACGAAGGACACTAGAAAGAACATTTTAAAGCCTCCTGTTAGGCCATCATCTACACGACATAGCCCTGAATTTTCCAATGCGCAGCTCTTTGCAAAAGAGAGATATTGGCAAGGAAAAGCTGTCTTGTACCATTGCATTTTTCTCCCAAACGAAGGACACTAGAAAGAACATTTTAAAGCCTCCTGTTAGGCCATCATCTACACGACATAGCCCTGAATTTTCCAATGCGCAGCTCTTTGCAATAGAGAGATATTGGCAAGGAAAAGCTGTCTTGTACCATTGCATTTTTCTCCCAAACGAAGGACACTAGAAAGAAAATTTTAAAGCCTCCTGTTAGGCCATCATCTACACGACATAGCCCTGAATTTTCCAATGCGCAGCTCTTTGCAAAAGAGAGATATTGGCAAGGAAAAGCTGTCTTGTACCTTTGCATTTTTCTCCCAAACGAAGGAAACTAGAAAGAAAATTTTAAAGCCTCCTGTTAGGCCATCATCTACACGACATAGCCCTGAATTTTCCAATGCGCAGCTCTTTGCAATAGAGAGATATTGGCAAGGAAAAGCTGTCTTGTACCATTGCATTTTTCTCCCAAACGAAGGACACTAGAAAGAACATTTTAAAGCCTCCTGTTAGGCCATCATCTACACGACATAGCCCTGAATTTTCCAATGCGCAGCTCTTTGCAATAGAGAGATATTGGCAAGGAAAAGCTGTCTTGTACCATTGCATTTTTCTCCCAAACGAAGGACACTAGAAAGAAAATTTTAAAGCCTCCTGTTAGGCCATCATCTACACGACATAGCCCTGAATTTTCCAATGCGCAGCTCTTTGCAAAAGAGAGATATTGGCAAGGAAAAGCTGTCTTGTACCTTTGCATTTTTCTCCCAAACGAAGGAAACTAGAAAGAAAATTTTAAAGCCTCCTGTTAGGCCATCATCTACACGACATAGCCCTGAATTTTCCAATGCGCAGCTCTTTGCAAAAGAGAGATATTGGCAAGGAAAAGCTGTCTTGTACCATTGCATTTTTCTCCCAAACGAAGGACACTAGAAAGAAAATTTTAAAGCCTCCTGTTATGCCATCATCTACACGACATAGCCCTGAATTTTCCAATGCGCAGCTCTTTGCAAAAGAGAGATATTGGCAAGGAAAAGCTGTCTTGTACCATTGCATTTTTCTCCCAAACGAAGGACACTAGAAAGAACATTTTAAAGCCTCCTGTTAGGCCATCATCTACACGACATAGCCCTGAATTTTCCAATGCGCAGCTCTTTGCAAAAGAGAGATATTGGCAAGGAAAAGCTGTCTTGTACCATTGCATTTTTCTCCCAAACGAAGGACACTAGAAAGAACATTTTAAAGCCTCCTGTTAGGCCATCATCTACACGACATAGCCCTGAATTTTCCAATGCGCAGCTCTTTGCAATAGAGAGATATTGGCAAGGAAAAGCTGTCTTGTACCATTGCATTTTTCTCCCAAACGAAGGACACTAGAAAGAAAATTTTAAAGCCTCCTGTTAGGCCATCATCTACACGACATAGCCCTGAATTTTCCAATGCGCAGCTCTTTGCAAAAGAGAGATATTGGCAAGGAAAAGCTGTCTTGTACCTTTGCATTTTTCTCCCAAACGAAGGAAACTAGAAAGAAAATTTTAAAGCCTCCTGTTAGGCCATCATCTACACGACATAGCCCTGAATTTTCCAATGCGCAGCTCTTTGCAAAAGAGAGATATTGGCAAGGAAAAGCTGTCTTGTACCATTGCATTTTTCTCCCAAACGAAGGACACTAGAAAGAAAATTTTAAAGCCTCCTGTTAGGCCATCATCTACACGACATAGCCCTGAATTTTCCAATGCGTAGCTCTTTGCAAAAGAGAGATATTGGCAAGGAAAAGCTGTCTTGTACCTTTGCATTTTTCTCCCAAACGAAGGACGCTAGAAAGAAAATTTTAAAGCCTCCTGTTAGGCCATCATCTACACGACATAGCCCTGAATTTTCCAATGCGCAGCTCTTTGCAAAAGAGAGATATTGGCAAGGAAAAGCTGTCTTGTACCTTTGCATTTTTCTCCCAAACGAAGGAAACTAGAAAGAAAATTTTAAAGCCTCCTGTTAGGCCATCATCTACACGACATAGCCCTGAATTTTCCAATGCGCAGCTCTTTGCAAAAGAGAGATATTGGCAAGGAAAAGCTGTCTTGTACCATTGCATTTTTCTCCCAAACGAAGGACACTAGAAAGAAAATTTTAAAGCCTCCTGTTAGGCCATCATCTACACGACATAGCCCTGAATTTTCCAATGCGTAGCTCTTTGCAAAAGAGAGATATTGGCAAGGAAAAGCTGTCTTGTACCTTTGCATTTTTCTCCCAAACGAAGGACGCTAGAAAGAAAATTTTAAAGCCTCCTGTTAGGCCATCATCTACACGACATAGCCCTGAATTTTCCAATGCGCAGCTCTTTGCAAAAGAGAGATATTGGCAAGGAAAAGCTGTCTTGTACCTTTGCATTTTTCTCCCAAACGAAGGACACTAGAAAGAAAATTTTAAAGCCTCCTGTTAGGCCATCATCTACACGACATAGCCCTGAATTTTCCAATGCGCAGCTCTTTGCAAAAGAGAGATATTGGCAAGGAAAAGCTGTCTTGTACCATTGCATTTTTCTCCCAAATGAAGGACACTAGAAAGAACATTTTAAAGCCTGCTGTTAGGCCATCATCTACACGACATAGCCCTGAATTTTCCAATGCGCAGCTCTTTGCAAAAGAGAGATATTGGCAAGAAAAGCTGTCTTGTACCTTTGCATTTTTCTCCCAAACGAAGGTCACTAGAAAGAAAATTTTAAAGCCTCCTGTTAGGCCATCATCTACACGACATAGCCCTAAATTTTCCAATGCGTAGCTCTTTGCAAAAGAGAGATATTTGCAAGGAAAAGCTGTCTTGTACCTTTGCATTTTTCTCCCAAACGAAGGACACTAGAAAGAAAATTTTAAAGCCTCCTGTTAGGCCATCATCTACACGACATAGCCCTGAATTTTCCAATGCGCAGCTCTTTGCAAAAGAGAGATATTGGCAAGGAAAAGCTGTCTTGTACCATTGCATTTTTCTCCCAAACGAAGGACACTAGAAAGAAAATTTTAAAGCCTCCTGTTAGGCCATCATCTACACGACATAGCCCTGAATTTTCCAATGCGCAGCTCTTTGCAAAAGAGAGATATTGGCAAGGAAAAGCTGTCTTGTACCATTGCATTTTTCTCCCAAACGAAGGACACTAGAAAGAAAATGTTAAAGCCTCCTGTTAGGCCATCATCTACACGACATAGCCCTGAATTTTCCAATGCGCAGCTCTTTGCAAAAGAGAGATATTGGCAAGGAAAAGCTGTCTTGTACCTTTGCATTTTTCTCCCAAACGAAGGTCACTAGAAAGAAAATTTTAAAGCCCCCTGTTAGGCCATCATCTACACGACATAGCCCTGAATTTTCCAATGCGCAGCTCTTTGCAAAAGAGAGATATTGGCAAGGAAAAGCAGTCTTGTACCATTGCATTTTTCTCCCAAACGAAGGACACTAGAAAGAAAATGTTAAAGCCTCCTGTTAGGCCATCATCTACACGACATAGCCCTGAATTTTCCAATGCGCAGCTCTTTGCAAAAGAGAGATATTGGCAAGGAAAAGCTGTCTTGTACCTTTGCATTTTTCTCCCAAACGAAGGTCACTAGAAAGAAAATTTTAAAGCCTCCTGTTAGGCCATCATCTACACGACATAGCCCTGAATTTTCCAATGCGCAGCTCTTTGCAAAAGAGAGATATTGGCAAGGAAAAGCTGTCTTGTACCTTTGCATTTTTCTCCCAAACGAAGGACACTAGAAAGAAAATTTTAAAGCCTCCTGTTAGGCCATCATCTACACGACATAGCCCTGAATTTTCCAATGCGCAGCTCTTTGCAAAAGAGAGATATTGGCAAGGAAAAGCTGTCTTGTACCATTGCATTTTTCTCCCAAACGAAGGACACTAGAAAGAACATTTTAAAGCCTGCTGTTAGGCCATCATCTACACGACATAGCCCTGAATTTTCCAATGCGCAGCTCTTTGCAAAAGAGAGATATTGGCAAGGAAAAGCTGTCTTGTACCTTTGCATTTTTCTCCCAAACGAAGGTCACTAGAAAGAAAATTTTAAAGCCTCCTGTTAGGCCATCATCTACACGACATAGTCCTGAATTTTCCAATGCGTAGCTCTTTGCAAAAGAGAGATATTTGCAAGGAAAAGCTGTCTTGTACCTTTGCATTTTTCTCCCAAACGAAGGACACTAGAAAGAAAATTTTAAAGCCTCCTGTTAGGCCATCATCTACCCGACATAGCCCTGAATTTTCCAATGCGCAGCTCTTTGCAAAAGAGAGATATTGGCAAGGAAAAGCTGTCTTGTACCTTTGCATTTTTCTCCCAAACGAAGGTCACTAGAAAGAAAATTTTAAAGCCCCCTGTTAGGCCATCATCTACACGACATAGCCCTGAATTTTCCAATGCGCAGCTCTTTGCAAAAGAGAGATATTGGCAAGGAAAAGCTGTCTTGTACCTTTGCATTTTTCTCCCAAACGAAGGTCACTAGAAAGAAAATTTTAAAGCCTCCTGTTAGGCCATCATCTACACGACATAGCCCTGAATTTTCCAATGCGCAGCTCTTTGCAAAAGAGAGATATTGGCAAGGAAAAGCTGTCTTGTACCTTTGCATTTTTCTCCCAAACGAAGGACACTAGAAAGAAAATTTTAAAGCCTCCTGTTAGGCCATCATCTACACGACATAGCCCTGAATTTTCCAATGCGCAGCTCTTTGCAAAAGAGAGATATTGGCAAGGAAAAGCTGTCTTGTACCATTGCATTTTTCTCCCAAACGAAGGACACTAGAAAGAACATTTTAAAGCCTGCTGTTAGGCCATCATCTACACGACATAGCCCTGAATTTTCCAATGCGCAGCTCTTTGCAAAAGAGAGATATTGGCAAGGAAAAGCTGTCTTGTACCTTTGCATTTTTCTCCCAAACGAAGGACACTAGAAAGAAAATTTTAAAGCCTCCTGTTAGGCCATCATCTACACGACATAGCCCTGAATTTTCCAATGCGCAGCTCTTTGCAAAAGAGAGATATTGGCAAGGAAAAGCTGTCTTGTACCATTGCATTTTTCTCCCAAACGAAGGACACTAGAAAGAACATTTTAAAGCCTGCTGTTAGGCCATCATCTACACGACATAGCCCTGAATTTTCCAATGCGCAGCTCTTTGCAAAAGAGAGATATTGGCAAGGAAAAGCTGTCTTGTACCTTTGCATTTTTCTCCCAAACGAAGGTCACTAGAAAGAAAATTTTAAAGCCTCCTGTTAGGCCATCATCTACACGACATAGTCCTGAATTTTCCAATGCGTAGCTCTTTGCAAAAGAGAGATATTTGCAAGGAAAAGCTGTCTTGTACCTTTGCATTTTTCTCCCAAACGAAGGACACTAGAAAGAAAATTTTAAAGCCTCCTGTTAGGCCATCATCTACACGACATAGCCCTGAATTTTCCAATGCGCAGCTCTTTGCAAAAGAGAGATATTGGCAAGGAAAAGCTGTCTTGTACCTTTGCATTTTTCTCCCAAACGAAGGTCACTAGAAAGAAAATTTTAAAGCCCCCTGTTAGGCCATCATCTACACGACATAGCCCTGAATTTTCCAATGCGCAGCTCTTTGCAAAAGAGAGATATTGGCAAGGAAAAGCTGTCTTGTACCATTGCATTTTTCTCCCAAACGAAGGACACTAGAAAGAAAATGTTAAAGCCTCCTGTTAGGCCATCATCTACACGACATAGCCCTGAATTTTCCAATGCGCAGCTCTTTGCAAAAGAGAGATATTGGCAAGGAAAAGCTATCTTGTACCTTTGCATTTTTCTCCCAAACGAAGGTCACTAGAAAGAAAATTTTAAAGCCTCCTGTTAGGCCATCATCTACACGACATAGCCCTGAATTTTCCAATGCGTAGCTCTTTGCAAAAGAGAGATATTGGCAAGGAAAAGCTGTCTTGTACCTTTGCATTTTTCTCCCAAACGAAGGACACTAGAAAGAAAATTTTAAAGCCTCCTGTTAGGCCATCATCTACACGACATAGCCCTGAATTTTCCAATGCGCAGCTCTTTGCAAAAGAGAGATATTGGCAAGGAAAAGCTGTCTTGTACCTTAGCATTTTTCTCCCAAACGAAGGAAACTAGAAAGAAAATTTTAAAGCCTCCTGTTAGGCCGTCATCTACACGACATAGCCCTGAATTTTCCAATGCGCAGCTCTTTGCAAAAGAGAGATATTGGCAGGGAAAAGCTGTCTTGTACCTTTGCATTTTTCTCCCAAACGAAGGACACTAGAAAGAAAATTTTAAAGCCTCCTGTTAGGCCATCATCTACACGACATAGCCCTGAATTTTCCAATGCGTAGCTCTTTGCAAAAGAGAGATATTGGCAAGGAAAAGCTGTCTTGTACCTTTGCATTTTTCTCCCAAACGAAGGACGCTAGAAAGAAAATTTTAAAGCCTCCTGTTAGGCCATCATCTACACGACATAGCCCTGAATTTTCCAATGCGCAGCTCTTTGCAAAAGAGAGATATTGGCAAGGAAAAGCTGTCTTGTACCTTTGCATTTTTCTCCCAAACGAAGGACACTAGAAAGAAAATTTTAAAGCCTCCTGTTAGGCCATCATCTACACGACATAGCCCTGAATTTTCCAATGCGCAGCTCTTTGCAAAAGAGAGATATTGGCAAGGAAAAGCTGTCTTGTACCATTGCATTTTTCTCCCAAACGAAGGACACTAGAAAGAACATTTTAAAGCCTGCTGTTAGGCCATCATCTACACGACATAGCCCTGAATTTTCCAATGCGCAGCTCTTTGCAAAAGAGAGATATTGGCAAGGAAAAGCTGTCTTGTACCTTTGCATTTTTCTCCCAAACGAAGGTCACTAGAAAGAAAATTTTAAAGCCTCCTGTTAGGCCATCATCTACACGACATAGCCCTGAATTTTCCAATGCGTAGCTCTTTGCAAAAGAGAGATATTTGCAAGGAAAAGCTGTCTTGTACCTTTGCATTTTTCTCCCAAACGAAGGACACTAGAAAGAAAATTTTAAAGCCTCCTGTTAGGCCATCATCTACACGACATAGCCCTGAATTTTCCAATGCGCAGCTCTTTGCAAAAGAGAGATATTGGCAAGGAAAAGCTGTCTTGTACCTTTGCATTTTTCTCCCAAACGAAGGACACTAGAAAGAAAATTTTAAAGCCTCCTGTTAGGCCATCATCTACACGACATAGCCCTGAATTTTCCAATGCGCAGCTCTTTGCAAAAGAGAGATATTGGCAAGGAAAAGCTGTCTTGTACCATTGCATTTTTCTCCCAAACGAAGGACACTAGAAAGAAAATTTTAAAGCCTCCTGTTAGGCCATCATCTACACGACATAGCCCAGAATTTTCCAATGCGCAGCTCTTTGCAAAAGAGAGATATTGGCAAGGAAAAGCTGTCTTGTACCATTGCATTTTTCTCCCAAACGAAGGACACTAGAAAGAAAATGTTAAAGCCTCCTGTTAGGCCATCATCTACACGACATAGCCCTGAATTTTCCAATGCGCAGCTCTTTGCAAAAGAGAGATATTGGCAAGGAAAAGCTGTCTTGTACCTTTGCATTTTTCTCCCAAACGAAGGTCACTAGAAAGAAAATTTTAAAGCCCCCTGTTAGGCCATCATCTACACGACATAGCCCTGAATTTTCCAATGCGCAGCTCTTTGCAAAAGAGAGATATTGGCAAGGAAAAGCTGTCTTGTACCATTGCATTTTTCTCCCAAACGAAGGACACTAGAAAGAAAATGTTAAAGCCTGCTGTTAGGCCATCATCTACACGACATAGCCCTGAATTTTCCAATGCGCAGCTCTTTGCAAAAGAGAGATATTGGCAAGGAAAAGCTGTCTTGTACCTTTGCATTTTTCTCCCAAACGAAGGTCACTAGAAAGAAAATTTTAAAGCCTCCTGTTAGGCCATCATCTACACGACATAGCCCTGAATTTTCCAATGCGCAGCTCTTTGCAAAAGAGAGATATTGGCAAGGAAAAGCTGTCTTGTACCATTGCATTTTTCTCCCAAACGTAGGACACTAGAAAGAAAATTTTAAAGCCTCCTGTTAGGCCATCATCTACACGACATAGCCCTGAATTTTCCAATGCGTAGCTCTTTGCAAAAGAGAGATATTTGCAAGGAAAAGCTGTCTTGTACCTTTGCATTTTTCTCCCAAACGAAGGACACTAGAAAGAAAATTTTAAAGCCTCCTGTTAGGCCATCATCTACACGACATAGCCCTGAATTTTCCAATGCGCAGCTCTTTGCAAAAGAGAGATATTGGCAAGGAAAAGCTGTCTTGTACCTTTGCATTTTTCTCCCAAACGAAGGACACTAGAAAGAAAATTTTAAAGCCTCCTGTTAGGCCATCATCTACACGACATAGCCCTGAATTTTCCAATGCGCAGCTCTTTGCAAAAGAGAGATATTGGCAAGGAAAAGCTGTCTTGTACCATTGCATTTTTCTCCCAAACGAAGGACACTAGAAAGAAAATTTTAAAGCCTCCTGTTAGGCCATCATCTACACGACATAGCCCTGAATTTTCCAATGCGCAGCTCTTTGCAAAAGAGAGATATTGGCAAGGAAAAGCTGTCTTGTACCATTGCATTTTTCTCCCAAACGAAGGACACTAGAAAGAAAATGTTAAAGCCTCCTGTTAGGCCATCATCTACACGACATAGCCCTGAATTTTCCAATGCGCAGCTCTTTGCAAAAGAGAGATATTGGCAAGGAAAAGCTGTCTTGTACCTTTGCATTTTTCTCCCAAACGAAGGTCACTAGAAAGAAAATTTTAAAGCCTCCTGTTAGGCCATCATCTACACGACATAGCCCTGAATTTTCCAATGCGTAGCTCTTTGCAAAAGAGAGATATTGGCAAGGAAAAGCTGTCTTGTACCTTTGCATTTTTCTCCCAAACGAAGGACACTAGAAAGAAAATTTTAAAGCCTCCTGTTAGGCCATCATCTACACGACATAGCCCTGAATTTTCCAATGCGCAGCTCTTTGCAAAAGAGAGATATTGGCAAGGAAAAGCTGTCTTGTACCATTGCATTTTTCTCCCAAACGAAGGACACTAGAAAGAACATTTTAAAGCCTGCTGTTAGGCCATCATCTACACGACATAGCCCTGAATTTTCCAATGCGCAGCTCTTTGCAAAAGAGAGATATTGGCAAGGAAAAGCTGTCTTGTACCTTTGCATTTTTCTCCCAAACGAAGGTCACTAGAAAGAAAATTTTAAAGCCTCCTGTTAGGCCATCATCTACACGACATAGCCCTGAATTTTCCAATGCGTAGCTCTTTGCAAAAGAGAGATATTTGCAAGGTAAAGCTGTCTTGTACCTTTGCATTTTTCTCCCAAACGAAGGACACTAGAAAGAAAATTTTAAAGCCCCCTGTTAGGCCATCATCTACACGACATAGCCCTGAATTTTCCAATGCGCAGCTCTTTGCAAAAGAGAGATATTGGCAAGGAAAAGCTGTCTTGTACCTTTGCATTTTTCTCGCAAACGAAGGACACTAGAAAGAAAATTTTAAAGCCTCCTGTTAGGCCATCATCTACACGACATAGCCCTGAATTTTCCAATGCGCAGCTCTTTGCAAAAGAGAGATATTGGCAAGGAAAAGCTGTCTTGTACCATTGCATTTTTCTCCCAAACGAAGGACACTAGAAAGAAAATGTTAAAGCCTCCTGTTAGGCCATCATCTACACGACATAGCCCTGAATTTTCCAATGCGCAGCTCTTTGCAAAAGAGAGATATTGGCAAGGAAAAGCTATCTTGTACCTTTGCATTTTTCTCCCAAACGAAGGTCACTAGAAAGAAAATTTTAAAGCCTCCTGTTAGGCCATCATCTACACGACATAGCCCTGAATTTTCCAATGCGTAGCTCTTTGCAAAAGAGAGATATTGGCAAGGAAAAGCTGTCTTGTACCTTTGCATTTTTCTCCCAAACGAAGGACACTAGAAAGAAAATTTTAAAGCCTCCTGTTAGGCCATCATCTACACGACATAGCCCTGAATTTTCCAATGCGCAGCTCTTTGCAAAAGAGAGATATTGGCAAGGAAAAGCTGTCTTGTACCTTAGCATTTTTCTCCCAAACGAAGGAAACTAGAAAGAAAATTTTAAAGCCTCCTGTTAGGCCGTCATCTACACGACATAGCCCTGAATTTTCCAATGCGCAGCTCTTTGCAAAAGAGAGATATTGGCAGGGAAAAGCTGTCTTGTACCTTTGCATTTTTCTCCCAAACGAAGGACACTAGAAAGAAAATTTTAAAGCCTCCTGTTAGGCCATCATCTACACGACATAGCCCTGAATTTTCCAATGCGTAGCTCTTTGCAAAAGAGAGATATTGGCAAGGAAAAGCTGTCTTGTACCTTTGCATTTTTCTCCCAAACGAAGGACGCTAGAAAGAAAATTTTAAAGCCTCCTGTTAGGCCATCATCTACACGACATAGCCCTGAATTTTCCAATGCGCAGCTCTTTGCAAAAGAGAGATATTGGCAAGGAAAAGCTGTCTTGTACCTTTGCATTTTTCTCCCAAACGAAGGACACTAGAAAGAAAATTTTAAAGCCTCCTGTTAGGCCATCATCTACACGACATAGCCCTGAATTTTCCAATGCGCAGCTCTTTGCAAAAGAGAGATATTGGCAAGGAAAAGCTGTCTTGTACCATTGCATTTTTCTCCCAAACGAAGGACACTAGAAAGAACATTTTAAAGCCTGCTGTTAGGCCATCATCTACACGACATAGCCCTGAATTTTCCAATGCGCAGCTCTTTGCAAAAGAGAGATATTGGCAAGGAAAAGCTGTCTTGTACCTTTGCATTTTTCTCCCAAACGAAGGTCACTAGAAAGAAAATTTTAAAGCCTCCTGTTAGGCCATCATCTACACGACATAGCCCTGAATTTTCCAATGCGTAGCTCTTTGCAAAAGAGAGATATTTGCAAGGAAAAGCTGTCTTGTACCTTTGCATTTTTCTCCCAAACGAAGGACACTAGAAAGAAAATTTTAAAGCCTCCTGTTAGGCCATCATCTACACGACATAGCCCTGAATTTTCCAATGCGCAGCTCTTTGCAAAAGAGAGATATTGGCAAGGAAAAGCTGTCTTGTACCTTTGCATTTTTCTCCCAAACGAAGGACACTAGAAAGAAAATTTTAAAGCCTCCTGTTAGGCCATCATCTACACGACATAGCCCTGAATTTTCCAATGCGCAGCTCTTTGCAAAAGAGAGATATTGGCAAGGAAAAGCTGTCTTGTACCATTGCATTTTTCTCCCAAACGAAGGACACTAGAAAGAAAATTTTAAAGCCTCCTGTTAGGCCATCATCTACACGACATAGCCCAGAATTTTCCAATGCGCAGCTCTTTGCAAAAGAGAGATATTGGCAAGGAAAAGCTGTCTTGTACCATTGCATTTTTCTCCCAAACGAAGGACACTAGAAAGAAAATGTTAAAGCCTCCTGTTAGGCCATCATCTACACGACATAGCCCTGAATTTTCCAATGCGCAGCTCTTTGCAAAAGAGAGATATTGGCAAGGAAAAGCTGTCTTGTACCTTTGCATTTTTCTCCCAAACGAAGGTCACTAGAAAGAAAATTTTAAAGCCCCCTGTTAGGCCATCATCTACACGACATAGCCCTGAATTTTCCAATGCGCAGCTCTTTGCAAAAGAGAGATATTGGCAAGGAAAAGCTGTCTTGTACCATTGCATTTTTCTCCCAAACGAAGGACACTAGAAAGAAAATGTTAAAGCCTGCTGTTAGGCCATCATCTACACGACATAGCCCTGAATTTTCCAATGCGCAGCTCTTTGCAAAAGAGAGATATTGGCAAGGAAAAGCTGTCTTGTACCTTTGCATTTTTCTCCCAAACGAAGGTCACTAGAAAGAAAATTTTAAAGCCTCCTGTTAGGCCATCATCTACACGACATAGCCCTGAATTTTCCAATGCGCAGCTCTTTGCAAAAGAGAGATATTGGCAAGGAAAAGCTGTCTTGTACCATTGCATTTTTCTCCCAAACGTAGGACACTAGAAAGAAAATTTTAAAGCCTCCTGTTAGGCCATCATCTACACGACATAGCCCTGAATTTTCCAATGCGTAGCTCTTTGCAAAAGAGAGATATTTGCAAGGAAAAGCTGTCTTGTACCTTTGCATTTTTCTCCCAAACGAAGGACACTAGAAAGAAAATTTTAAAGCCTCCTGTTAGGCCATCATCTACACGACATAGCCCTGAATTTTCCAATGCGCAGCTCTTTGCAAAAGAGAGATATTGGCAAGGAAAAGCTGTCTTGTACCTTTGCATTTTTCTCCCAAACGAAGGACACTAGAAAGAAAATTTTAAAGCCTCCTGTTAGGCCATCATCTACACGACATAGCCCTGAATTTTCCAATGCGCAGCTCTTTGCAAAAGAGAGATATTGGCAAGGAAAAGCTGTCTTGTACCATTGCATTTTTCTCCCAAACGAAGGACACTAGAAAGAAAATTTTAAAGCCTCCTGTTAGGCCATCATCTACACGACATAGCCCTGAATTTTCCAATGCGCAGCTCTTTGCAAAAGAGAGATATTGGCAAGGAAAAGCTGTCTTGTACCATTGCATTTTTCTCCCAAACGAAGGACACTAGAAAGAAAATGTTAAAGCCTCCTGTTAGGCCATCATCTACACGACATAGCCCTGAATTTTCCAATGCGCAGCTCTTTGCAAAAGAGAGATATTGGCAAGGAAAAGCTGTCTTGTACCTTTGCATTTTTCTCCCAAACGAAGGTCACTAGAAAGAAAATTTTAAAGCCTCCTGTTAGGCCATCATCTACACGACATAGCCCTGAATTTTCCAATGCGTAGCTCTTTGCAAAAGAGAGATATTGGCAAGGAAAAGCTGTCTTGTACCTTTGCATTTTTCTCCCAAACGAAGGACACTAGAAAGAAAATTTTAAAGCCTCCTGTTAGGCCATCATCTACACGACATAGCCCTGAATTTTCCAATGCGCAGCTCTTTGCAAAAGAGAGATATTGGCAAGGAAAAGCTGTCTTGTACCATTGCATTTTTCTCCCAAACGAAGGACACTAGAAAGAACATTTTAAAGCCTGCTGTTAGGCCATCATCTACACGACATAGCCCTGAATTTTCCAATGCGCAGCTCTTTGCAAAAGAGAGATATTGGCAAGGAAAAGCTGTCTTGTACCTTTGCATTTTTCTCCCAAACGAAGGTCACTAGAAAGAAAATTTTAAAGCCTCCTGTTAGGCCATCATCTACACGACATAGCCCTGAATTTTCCAATGCGTAGCTCTTTGCAAAAGAGAGATATTTGCAAGGAAAAGCTGTCTTGTACCTTTGCATTTTTCTCCCAAACGAAGGACACTAGAAAGAAAATTTTAAAGCCCCCTGTTAGGCCATCATCTACACGACATAGCCCTGAATTTTCCAATGCGCAGCTCTTTGCAAAAGAGAGATATTGGCAAGGAAAAGCTGTCTTGTACCTTTGCATTTTTCTCGCAAACGAAGGACACTAGAAAGAAAATTTTAAAGCCTCCTGTTAGGCCATCATCTACACGACATAGCCCTGAATTTTCCAATGCGCAGCTCTTTGCAAATGAGAGATATTGGCAAGGAAAAGCTGTCTTGTACCATTGCATTTTTCTCCCAAACGAAGGACACTAGAAAGAAAATGTTAAAGCCTCCTGTTAGGCCATCATCTACACGACATAGCCCTGAATTTTCCAATGCGCAGCTCTTTGCAAAAGAGAGATATTGTCAAGGAAAAGCTGTCTTGTACCTTTGCATTTTTCTCCCAAACGAAGGTCACTAGAAAGAAAATTTTAAAGCCCCCTGTTAGGCCATCATCTACACGACATAGCCCTGAATTTTCCAATGCGCAGCTCTTTGCAAAAGAGAGATATTGGCAAGGAAAAGCTGTCTTGTATCATTGCATTTTTCTCCCAAACGAAGGACACTAGAAAGAACATTTTAAAGCCTGCTGTTAGGCCATCATCTACACGACATAGCCCTGAATTTTCCAATGCGCAGCTCTTTGCAAAAGAGAGATATTGGCAAGGAAAAGCTGTCTTGTACCTTTGCATTTTTCTCCCAAACGAAGGTCACTAGAAAGAAAATTTTAAAGCCTCCTGTTAGGCCATCATCTACACGACATAGCCCTGAATTTTCCAATGCGTAGCTCTTTGCAAAGGAGAGATATTTGCAAGGAAAAGCTGTCTTGTACCTTTGCATTTTTCTCCCAAACGAAGGACACTAGAAAGAAAATTTTAAAGCCTCCTGTTAGGCCATCATCTACACGACATAGCCCTGAATTTTCCAATGCGCAGCTCTTTGCAAAAGAGAGATATTGGCAAGGAAAAGCTGTCTTGTACCTTTGCATTTTTCTCCCAAACGAAGGACACTAGAAAGAAAATTTTAAAGCCTCCTGTTAGGCCATCATCTACACGACATAGCCCTGAATTTTCCAATGCGCAGCTCTTTGCAAAAGAGAGATATTGGCAAGGAAAAGCTGTCTTGTACCAGTGCATTTTTCTCCCAAACGAAGGACACTAGAAAGAAAATTTTAAAGCCTCCTGTTAGGCCATCATCTACACGACATAGCCCTGAATTTTCCAATGCGCAGCTCTTTGCAAAAGAGAGATATTGGCAAGGAAAAGCTGTCTTGTACCATTGCATTTTTCTCCCAAACGAAGGACACTAGAAAGAAAATGTTAAAGCCTCCTGTTAGGCCATCATCTACACGACATAGCCCTGAATTTTCCAATGCGCAGCTCTTTGCAAAAGAGAGATATTGGCAAGGAAAAGCTGTCTTGTACCTTTGCATTTTTCTCCCAAACGAAGGTCACTAGAAAGAAAATTTTAAAGCCCCCTGTTAGGCCATCATCTACACGACATAGCCCTGCATTTTACAATGCGCAGCTCTTTGCAAAAGAGAGATATTGGCAAGGAAAAGCTGTCTTGTACCATTGCATTTTTCTCCCAAACGAAGGACACTAGAAAGAAAATGTTAAAGCCTCCTGTTAGGCCATCATCTACACGACATAGCCCTGAATTTTCCAATGCGCAGCTCTTTGCAAAAGAGAGATATTGGCAAGGAAAAGCTGTCTTGTACCTTTGCATTTTTCTCCCAAACGAAGGTCACTAGAAAGAAAATTTTAAAGCCTCCTGTTAGGCCATCATCTACACGACATAGCCCTGAATTTTCCAATGCGTAGCTCTTTGCAAAAGAGAGATATTGGCAAGGAAAAGCTGTCTTGTACCTTTGCATTTTTCTCCCAAACGAAGGACACTAGAAAGAAAATTTTAAAGCCTCCTGTTAGGCCATCATCTACACGACATAGCCCTGAATTTTCCAATGCGCAGCTCTTTGCAAAAGAGAGATATTGGCAAGGAAAAGCTGTCTTGTACCTTTGCATTTTTCTCCCAAACGAAGGAAACTAGAAAGAAAATTTTAAAGCCTCCTGTTAGGCCGTCATCTACACGACATAGCCCTGAATTTTCCAATGCGCAGCTCTTTGCAAAAGAGAGATATTGGCAAGGAAAAGCTGTCTTGTACCATTGCATTTTTCTCCCAAACGAAGGACACTAGAAAGAAAATTTTAAAGCCTCCTGTTAGGCCATCATCTACACGACATAGCCCTGAATTTTCCAATGCGCAGCTCTTTGCAAAAGAGAGATATTGGCAAGGAAAAGCTGTCTTGTACCTTTGCATTTTTCTCCCAAACGAAGGTCACTAGAAAGAAAATTTTCAAAAGCCCCCTGTTAGGCCATCATCTACACGACATAGCCCTGAATTTTCCAATGCGCAGCTCTTTGCAAAAGAGAGATATTGGCAAGGAAAAGCTGTCTTGTACCATTGCATTTTTCTCCCAAACGAAGGACACTAGAAAGAAAATGTTAAAGCCTCCTGTTAGGCCATCATCTACACGACATAGCCCTGAATTTTCCAATGCGCAGCTCTTTGCAAAAGAGAGATATTGGCAAGGAAAAGCTGTCTTGTACCATTGCATTTTTCTCCCAAACGAAGGACACTAGAAAGAAAATGTTAAAGCCTCCTGTTAGGCCATCATCTACACGACATAGCCCTGAATTTTCCAATGCGCAGCTCTTTGCAAAAGAGAGATATTGGCAAGGAAAAGCTGTCTTGTACCTTTGCATTTTTCTCCCAAACGAAGGTCACTAGAAAGAAAATTTTAAAGCCCCCTGTTAGGCCATCATCTACACGACATAGCCCTGAATTTTCCAATGCGCAGCTCTTTGCAAAAGAGAGATATTGGCAAGGAAAAGCTGTCTTGTACCATTGCATTTTTCTCCCAAACGAAGGACACTAGAAAGAAAATGTTAAAGCCTCCTGTTAGGCCATCATCTACACGACATAGCCCTGAATTTTCCAATGCGCAGCTCTTTGCAAAAGAGAGATATTGGCAAGGAAAAGCTGTCTTGTACCATTGCATTTTTCTCCCAAACGAAGGACACTAGAAAGAAAATGTTAAAGCCTGCTGTTAGGCCATCATCTACACGACATAGCCCTGAATTTTCCAATGCGTAGCTCTTTGCAAAAGAGATATTTGCAAGGAAAAGCTGTCTTGTACCTTTGCATTTTTCTCCCAAACGAAGGACACTAGAAAGAAAATTTTAAAGCCTCCTGTTAGGCCATCATCTACACGACATAGCCCTGAATTTTCCAATGCGCAGCTCTTTGCAAAAGAGAGATATTGGCAAGGAAAAGCTGTCTTGTACCTTTGCATTTTTCTCCCAAACGAAGGACACTAGAAAGAAAATTTTAAAGCCTCCTGTTAGGCCATCATCTACACGACATAGCCCTGAATTTTCCAATGCGCAGCTCTTTGCAAAAGAGAGATATTGGCAAGGAAAAGCTGTCTTGTACCATTGCATTTTTCTCCCAAACGAAGGACACTAGAAAGAAAATTTTAAAGCCTCCTGTTAGGCCATCATCTACACGACATAGCCCTGAATTTTCCAATGCGCAGCTCTTTGCAAAAGAGAGATATTGGCAAGGAAAAGCTGTCTTGTACCATTGCATTTTTCTCCCAAACGAAGGACACTAGAAAGAAAATGTTAAAGCCTCCTGTTAGGCCATCATCTACACGACATAGCCCTGAATTTTCCAATGCGCAGCTCTTTGCAAAAGAGAGATATTGGCAAGGAAAAGCTGTCTTGTACCTTTGCATTTTTCTCCCAAACGAAGGTCACTAGAAAGAAAATTTTAAAGCCCCCTGTTAGGCCATCATCTACACGACATAGCCCTGAATTTTCCAATGCGCAGCTCTTTGCAAAAGAGAGATATTGGCAAGGAAAAGCTGTCTTGTACCATTGCATTTTTCTCCCAAACGAAGGACACTAGAAAGAAAATGTTAAAGCCTCCTGTTAGGCCATCATCTACACGACATAGCCCTGAATTTTCCAATGCGCAGCTCTTTGCAAAAGAGAGATATTGGCAAGGAAAAGCTGTCTTGTACCTTTGCATTTTTCTCCCAAACGAAGGTCACTAAAAAGAAAATTTTAAAGCCTCCTGTTAGGCCATCATCTACACGACATAGCCCTGAATTTTCCAATGCGCAGCTCTTTGCAAAAGAGAGATATTGGCAAGGAAAAGCTGTCTTGTACCATTGCATTTTTCTCCCAAACGAAGGACACTAGAAAGAACATTTTAAAGCCTGCTGTTAGGCCATCATCTACACGACATAGCCCTGAATTTTCCAATGCGCAGCTCTTTGCAAAAGAGAGATATTGGCAAGGAAAAGCTGTCTTGTACCTTTGCATTTTTCTCCCAAACGAAGGTCACTAGAAAGAAAATTTTAAAGCCTCCTGTTAGGCCATCATCTACACGACATAGCCCTGAATTTTCCAATGCGCAGCTCTTTGCAAAAGAGAGATATTGGCAAGGAAAAGCTGTCTTGTACCTTTGCATTTTTCTCCCAAACGAAGGAAACTAGAAAGAAAATTTTAAAGCCTCCTGTTAGGCCGTCATCTACACGACATAGCCCTGAATTTTCCAATGCGCAGCTCTTTGCAAAAGAGAGATATTGGCAAGGAAAAGCTGTCTTGTACCATTGCATTTTTCTCCCAAACGAAGGACACTAGAAAGAAAATTTTAAAGCCTCCTGTTAGGCCATCATCTACACGACATAGCCCTGAATTTTCCAATGCGTAGCTCTTTGCAAAAGAGAGATATTGGCAAGGAAAAGCTGTCTTGTACCTTTGCATTTTTCTCCCAAACGAAGGACGCTAGAAAGAAAATTGTAAAGCCTCCTGTTAGGCCATCATCTACACGACATAGCCCTGAATTTTCCAATGCGCAGCTCTTTGCAAAAGAGAGATATTGGCAAGGAAAAGCTGTCTTGTACCTTTGCATTTTTCTCCCAAACGAAGGTCACTAGAAAGAAAATTTTAAAGCCTCCTGTTAGGCCATCATCTACACGACATAGCCCTGAATTTTCCAATGCGTAGCTCTTTGCAAAAGAGAGATATTGGCAAGGAAAAGCTGTCTTGTACCTTTGATTTTTTCTCCCAAACGAAGGACACTAGAAAGAAAATTTTAAAGCCTCCTGTTAGGCCATCATCTACACGACATAGCCCTGAATTTTCCAATGCGCAGCTCTTTGCAAAAGAGAGATATTGGCAAGGAAAAGCTGTCTTGTACCATTGCATTTTTCTCCCAAACGAAGGACACTAGAAAGAACATTTTAAAGCCTGCTGTTAGGCCATCATCTACACGACATAGCCCTGAATTTTCCAATGCGCAGCTCTTTGCAAAAGAGAGATATTGGCAAGGAAAAGCTGTCTTGTACCTTTGCATTTTTCTCCCAAACGAAGGTCACTAGAAAGAAAATTTTAAAGCCTCCTGTTAGGCCATCATCTACACGACATAGCCCTGAATTTTCCAATGCGTAGCTCTTTGCAAAAGATAGATATGTGCAAGGAAAAGCTGTCTTGTACCTTTGCATTTTTCTCCCAAACGAAGGACACTAGAAAGAAAATTTTAAAGCCTCCTGTTAGGCCATCATCTACACGACATAGCCCTGAATTTTCCAATGCGCAGCTCTTTGCAAAAGAGAGATATTGGCAAGGAAAAGCTGTCTTGTACCTTTGCATTTTTCTCCCAAACGAAGGAAACTAGAAAGAAAATTTTAAAGCCTCCTGTTAGGCCATCATCTACACGACATAGCCCTGAATTTTCCAATGCGCAGCTCTTTGCAAAAGAGAGATATTGGCAAGGAAAAGCTGTCTTGTACCATTGCATTTTTCTCCCAAACGAAGGACACTAGAAAGAAAATTTTAAAGCCTCCTGTTAGGCCATCATCTACACGACATAGCCCTGAATTTTCCAATGCGCAGCTCTTTGCAAAAGAGAGATATTGGCAAGGAAAAGCTGTCTTGTACCATTGCATTTTTCTCCCAAACGAAGGACACTAGAAAGAAAATGTTAAAGCCTCCTGTTAGGCCATCATCTACACGACATAGCCCTGAATTTTCCAATGCGCAGCTCTTTGCAAAAGAGAGATATTGGCAAGGAAAAGCTGTCTTGTACCTTTGCATTTTTCTCCCAAACGAAGGTCACTAGAAAGAAAATTTTAAAGCCCCCTGTTAGGCCATCATCTACACGACATAGCCCTGAATTTTCCAATGCGCAGCTCTTTGCAAAAGAGAGATATTGGCAAGGAAAAGCTGTCTTGTACCATTGCATTTTTCTCCCAAACGAAGGACACTAGAAAGAAAATTTTAAAGCCTCCTGTTAGGCCATCATCTACACGACATAGCCCTGAATTTTCCAATGCGCAGCTCTTTGCAAAAGAGAGATATTGGCAAGGAAAAGCTGTCTTGTACCTTTGCATTTTTCTCCCAAACGAAGGACACTAGAAAGAAAATTTTAAAGCCTCCTGTTAGGCCATCATCTACACGACATAGCCCTGAATTTTCCAATGCGCAGCTCTTTGCAAAAGAGAGATATTGGCAAGGAAAAGCTGTCTTGTACCATTGCATTTTTCTCCCAAACGAAGGACACTAGAAAGAAAATTTTAAAGCCTCCTGTTAGGCCATCATCTACACGACATAGCCCTGAATTTTCCAATGCGCAGCTCTTTGCAAAAGAGAGATATTGGCAAGGAAAAGCTGTCTTGTACCTTTGCATTTTTCTCCCAAACGAAGGACACTAGAAAGAAAATTTTAAAGCCTCCTGTTAGGCCATCATCTACACGACATAGCCCTGAATTTTCCAATGCGCAGCTCTTTGCAAAAAGAGATATTGGCAAGGAAAAGCTGTTTTGTACCATTGCATTTTTCTCCCAAACGAAGGACACTAGAAAGAAAATTTTAAAGCCTCCTGTTAGGCCATCATCTACACGACATAGCCCTGAATTTTCCAATGCGCAGCTCTTTGCAAAAGAGAGATATTGGCAAGGAAAAGCTGTCTTGTACCTTTGCATTTTTCTCCCAAACGAAGGACACTAGAAAGAAAAATTTAAAGCCTCCTGTTAGGCCATCATCTACACGACATAGCCCTGAATTTTCCAATGCGCAGCTCTTTGCAAAAGAGAGATATTGGCAAGGAAAAGCTGTCTTGTACCATTGCATTTTTCTCCCAAACGAAGGACACTAGAAAGAAAATTTTAAAGCCTCCTGTTAGGCCATCATCTACACGACATAGCCCTGAATTTTCCAATGCGCAGCTCTTTGCAAAAGAGAGATATTGGCAAGGAAAAGCTGTCTTGTACCTTTGCATTTTTCTCCCAAACGAAGGACACTAGAAAGAAAATTTTAAAGCCTCCTGTTAGGCCATCATCTACACGACATAGCCCTGAATTTTCCAATGCGCAGCTCTTTGCAAAAGAGAGATATTGGCAAGGAAAAGCTGTTTTGTACCATTGCATTTTTCTCCCAAACGAAGGACACTAGAAAGAAAATTTTAAAGCCTCCTGTTAGGCCATCATCTACACGACATAGCTCTGAATTTTCCAATGCGTAGCTCTTTGCAAAAGAGAGATATTGGCAAGGAAAAGCTGTCTTGTACCTTTGCATTTTTCTCCCAAACGAAGGACACTAGAAAGAAAATTTTAAAGCCTCCTGTTAGGCCATCATCTACACGACATAGCCCTGAATTTTCCAATGCGCAGCTCTTTGCAAAAGAGAGATATTGGCAAGGAAAAGCTGTCTTGTACCTTTGCATTTTTCTCCCAAACGAAGGTCACTAGAAAGAAAATTTTAAAGCCTCCTGTTAGGCCATCATCTACACGATATAGCCCTGAATTTTCCAATGCGTAGCTCTTTGCAAAAGAGAGATATTGGCAAGGAAAAGCTGTCTTGTACCTTTGCATTTTTCTCCCAAACGAAGGACACTAGAAAGAAAATTTTAAAGCCTCCTGTTAGGCCATCATCTACACGACATAGCCCTGAATTTTCCAATGCGCAGCTCTTTGCAAAAGAGAGATATTGGCAAGGAAAAGCTGTCTTGTACCTTTGCATTTTTCTCCCAAACGAAGGTCACTAGAAAGAAAATTTTAAAGCCTCCTGTTAGGCCATCATCTACACGACATAGCCCTGAATTTTCCAATGCGCAGCTCTTTGCAAAAGAGAGATATTGGCAAGGAAAAGCTGTCTTGTACCATTGCATTTTTCTCCCAAACGAAGGACACTAGAAAGAAAATTTTAAAGCCTCCTGTTAGGCCATCATCTACACGACATAGCCCTGAATTTTCCAATGCGCAGCTCTTTGCAAAAGAGAGATATTGGCAAGGAAAAGCTGTCTTGTACCTTTGCATTTTTCTCCCAAACGAAGGACACTAGAAAGAAAATTTTAAAGCCTCCTGTTAGGCCATCATCTACACGACATAGCCCTGAATTTTCCAATGCGCAGCTCTTTGCAAAAGAGAGATATTGGCAAGGAAAAGCTGTCTTGTACCATTGCATTTTTCTCCCAAACGAAGGACACTAGAAAGAAAATTTTAAAGCCTCCTGTTAGGCCATCATCTACACGACATAGCCCTGAATTTTCCAATGCGTAGCTCTTTGCAAAAGAGAGATATTGGCAAGGAAAAGCTGTCTTGTACCTTTGCATTTTTCTCCCAAACGAAGGACACTAGAAAGAAAATTTTAAAGCCTCCTGTTAGGCCATCATCTACACGACATAGCCCTGAATTTTCCAATGCGCAGCTCTTTGCAAAAGAGAGATATTGGCAAGGAAAAGCTGTCTTGTACCATTGCATTTTTCTCCCAAACGAAGGACACTAGAAAGAAAATTTTAAAGCCTCCTGTTAGGCCATCATCTACACGACATAGCCCTGAATTTTCCAATGCGTAGCTCTTTGCAAAAGAGAGATATTGGCAAGGAAAAGCTGTCTTGTACCTTTGCATTTTTCTCCCAAACGAAGGTCACTAGAAAGAAAATTTTAAAGCCTCCTGTTAGGCCATCATCTACACGACATAGCCCTGAATTTTCCAATGCGTAGCTCTTTGCAAAAGAGAGATATTGGCAAGGAAAAGCTGTCTTGTACCTTTGCATTTTTCTCCCAAACGAAGGACACTAGAAAGAAAATTTTAAAGCCTCCTGTTAGGCCATCATCTACACGACATAGCCCTGAATTTTCCAATGCGCAGCTCTTTGCAAAAGAGAGATATTGGCAAGGAAAAGCTGTCTTGTACCATTGCATTTTTCTCCCAAACGAAGGACACTAGAAAGAACATTTTAAAGCCTGCTGTTAGGCCATCATCTACACGACATAGCCCTGAATTTTCCAATGCGCAGCTCTTTGCAAAAGAGAGATATTGGCAAGGAAAAGCTGTCTTGTACCTTTGCATTTTTCTCCCAAACGAAGGTCACTAGAATGAAAATTTTAAAGCCTCCTGTTAGGCCATCATCTACACGACATAGCCCTGAATTTTCCAATGCGTAGCTCTTTGCAAAAGAGAGATATTTGCAAGGAAAAGCTGTCTTGTACCTTTGCATTTTTCTCCCAAACGAAGGACACTAGAAAGAAAATTTTAAAGCCTCCTGTTAGGCCATCATCTACACGACATAGCCCTGAATTTTCCAATGCGCAGCTCTTTGCAAAAGAGAGATATTGGCAAGGAAAAGCTGTCTTGTACCTTTGCATTTTTCTCCCAAACGAAGGACACTAGAAAGAAAATTTTAAAGCCTCCTGTTAGGCCATCATCTACACGACATAGCCCTGAATTTTCCAATGCGCAGCTCTTTGCAAAAGAGAGATATTGGCAAGGAAAAGCTGTCTTGTACCATTGCATTTTTCTCCCAAACGAAGGACACTAGAAAGAAAATTTTAAAGCCTCCTGTTAGGCCATCATCTACACGACATAGCCCTGAATTTTCCAATGCGCAGCTCTTTGCAAAAGAGAGATATTGGCAAGGAAAAGCTGTCTTGTACCATTGCATTTTTCTCCCAAACGAAGGTCACTAGAAAGAAAATTTTAAAGCCCCCTGTTAGGCCATCATCTACACGACATAGCCCTGAATTTTCCAATGCGCAGCTCTTTGCAAAAGAGAGATATTGGCAAGGAAAAGCTGTCTTGTACCATTGCATTTTTCTCCCAAACGAAGGACACTAGAAAGAAAATGTTAAAGCCTCCTGTTAGGCCATCATCTACACGACATAGCCCTGAATTTTCCAATGCGCAGCTCTTTGCAAAAGAGAGATATTGGCAAGGATAAGCTGTCTTGTACCTTTGCATTTTTCTCCCAAACGAAGGTCACTAGAAAGAAAATTTTAAAGCCTCCTGTTAGGCCATCATCTACACGACATAGCCCTGAATTTTCCAATGCGCAGCTCTTTGCAAAAGAGAGATATTGGCAAGGAAAAGCTGTCTTGTACCATTGCATTTTTCTCCCAAACGAAGGACACTAGAAAGAAAATTTTAAAGCCTCCTGTTAGGCCATCATCTACACGACATAGCCCTGAATTTTCCAATGCGCAGCTCTTTGCAAAAGAGAGATATTGGCAAGGAAAAGCTGTCTTGTACCTTTGCATTTTTCTCCCAAACGAAGGACACTAGAAAGAAAATTTTAAAGCCTCCTGTTAGGCCATCATCTACACGACATAGCCCTGAATTTTCCAATGCGCAGCTCTTTGCAAAAGAGAGATATTGGCAAGGAAAAGCTGTTTTGTACCATTGCATTTTTCTCCCAAACGAAGGACACTAGAAAGAAAATTTTAAAGCCTCCTGTTAGGCCATCATCTACACGACATAGCTCTGAATTTTCCAATGCGTAGCTCTTTGCAAAAGAGAGATATTGGCAAGGAAAAGCTGTCTTGTACCTTTGCATTTTTCTCCCAAACGAAGGACACTAGAAAGAAAATTTTAAAGCCTCCTGTTAGGCCATCATCTACACGACATAGCCCTGAATTTTCCAATGCGCAGCTCTTTGCAAAAGAGAGATATTGGCAAGGAAAAGCTGTCTTGTACCTTTGCATTTTTCTCCCAAACGAAGGACACTAGAAAGAAAATTTTAAAGCCTCCTGTTAGGCCATCATCTACACGACATAGCCCTGAATTTTCCAATGCGCAGCTCTTTGCAAAAGAGAGATATTGGCAAGGAAAAGCTGTCTTGTACCATTGCATTTTTCTCCCAAACGAAGGACACTAGAAAGAAAATTTTAAAGCCTCCTGTTAGGCCATCATCTACACGACATAGCCCTGAATTTTCCAATGCGTAGCTCTTTGCAAAAGAGAGATATTGGCAAGGAAAAGCTGTCTTGTACCTTTGCATTTTTCTCCCAAACGAAGGACACTAGAAAGAAAATTTTAAAGCCTCCTGTTAGGCCATCATCTACACGACATAGCCCTGAATTTTCCAATGCGCAGCTCTTTGCAAAAGAGAGATATTGGCAAGGAAAAGCTGTCTTGTACCATTGCATTTTTCTCCCAAACGAAGGACACTAGAAAGAAAATTTTAAAGCCTCCTGTTAGGCCATCATCTACACGACATAGCCCTGAATTTTCCAATGCGTAGCTCTTTGCAAAAGAGAGATATTGGCAAGGAAAAGCTGTCTTGTACCTTTGCATTTTTCTCCCAAACGAAGGTCACTAGAAAGAAAATTTTAAAGCCTCCTGTTAGGCCATCATCTACACGACATAGCCCTGAATTTTCCAATGCGTAGCTCTTTGCAAAAGAGAGATATTGGCAAGGAAAAGCTGTCTTGTACCTTTGCATTTTTCTCCCAAACGAAGGACACTAGAAAGAAAATTTTAAAGCCTCCTGTTAGGCCATCATCTACACGACATAGCCCTGAATTTTCCAATGCGCAGCTCTTTGCAAAAGAGAGATATTGGCAAGGAAAAGCTGTCTTGTACCATTGCATTTTTCTCCCAAACGAAGGACACTAGAAAGAACATTTTAAAGCCTGCTGTTAGGCCATCATCTACACGACATAGCCCTGAATTTTCCAATGCGCAGCTCTTTGCAAAAGAGAGATATTGGCAAGGAAAAGCTGTCTTGTACCTTTGCATTTTTCTCCCAAACGAAGGTCACTAGAATGAAAATTTTAAAGCCTCCTGTTAGGCCATCATCTACACGACATAGCCCTGAATTTTCCAATGCGTAGCTCTTTGCAAAAGAGAGATATTTGCAAGGAAAAGCTGTCTTGTACCTTTGCATTTTTCTCCCAAACGAAGGACACTAGAAAGAAAATTTTAAAGCCTCCTGTTAGGCCATCATCTACACGACATAGCCCTGAATTTTCCAATGCGCAGCTCTTTGCAAAAGAGAGATATTGGCAAGGAAAAGCTGTCTTGTACCTTTGCATTTTTCTCCCAAACGAAGGACACTAGAAAGAAAATTTTAAAGCCTCCTGTTAGGCCATCATCTACACGACATAGCCCTGAATTTTCCAATGCGCAGCTCTTTGCAAAAGAGAGATATTGGCAAGGAAAAGCTGTCTTGTACCATTGCATTTTTCTCCCAAACGAAGGACACTAGAAAGAAAATTTTAAAGCCTCCTGTTAGGCCATCATCTACACGACATAGCCCTGAATTTTCCAATGCGCAGCTCTTTGCAAAAGAGAGATATTGGCAAGGAAAAGCTGTCTTGTACCATTGCATTTTTCTCCCAAACGAAGGACACTAGAAAGAAAATGTTAAAGCCTCCTGTTAGGCCATCATCTACACGACATAGCCCTGAATTTTCCAATGCGCAGCTCTTTGCAAAAGAGAGATATTGGCAAGGAAAAGCTGTCTTGTACCTTTGCATTTTTCTCCCAAACGAAGGTCACTAGAAAGAAAATTTTAAAGCCCCCTGTTAGGCCATCATCTACACGACATAGCCCTGAATTTTCCAATGCGCAGCTCTTTGCAAAAGAGAGATATTGGCAAGGAAAAGCTGTCTTGTACCATTGCATTTTTCTCCCAAACGAAGGACACTAGAAAGAAAATGTTAAAGCCTCCTGTTAGGCCATCATCTACACGACATAGCCCTGAATTTTCCAATGCGCAGCTCTTTGCAAAAGAGAGATATTGGCAAGGATAAGCTGTCTTGTACCTTTGCATTTTTCTCCCAAACGAAGGTCACTAGAAAGAAAATTTTAAAGCCTCCTGTTAGGCCATCATCTACACGACATAGCCCTGAATTTTCCAATGCGCAGCTCTTTGCAAAAGAGAGATATTGGCAAGGAAAAGCTGTCTTGTACCATTGCATTTTTCTCCCAAACGAAGGACACTAGAAAGAAAATTTTAAAGCCTCCTGTTAGGCCATCATCTACACGACATAGCCCTGAATTTTCCAATGCGCAGCTCTTTGCAAAAGAGAGATATTGGCAAGGAAAAGCTGTCTTGTACCTTTGCATTTTTCTCCCAAACGAAGGACACTAGAAAGAAAATTTTAAAGCCTCCTGTTAGGCCATCATCTACACGACATAGCCCTGAATTTTCCAATGCGCAGCTCTTTGCAAAAGAGAGATATTGGCAAGGAAAAGCTGTTTTGTACCATTGCATTTTTCTCCCAAACGAAGGACACTAGAAAGAAAATTTTAAAGCCTCCTGTTAGGCCATCATCTACACGACATAGCTCTGAATTTTCCAATGCGTAGCTCTTTGCAAAAGAGAGATATTGGCAAGGAAAAGCTGTCTTGTACCTTTGCATTTTTCTCCCAAACGAAGGACACTAGAAAGAAAATTTTAAAGCCTCCTGTTAGGCCATCATCTACACGACATAGCCCTGAATTTTCCAATGCGCAGCTCTTTGCAAAAGAGAGATATTGGCAAGGAAAAGCTGTCTTGTACCTTTGCATTTTTCTCCCAAACGAAGGTCACTAGAAAGAAAATTTTAAAGCCTCCTGTTAGGCCATCATCTACACGATATAGCCCTGAATTTTCCAATGCGTAGCTCTTTGCAAAAGAGAGATATTGGCAAGGAAAAGCTGTCTTGTACCTTTGCATTTTTCTCCCAAACGAAGGACACTAGAAAGAAAATTTTAAAGCCTCCTGTTAGGCCATCATCTACACGACATAGCCCTGAATTTTCCAATGCGCAGCTCTTTGCAAAAGAGAGATATTGGCAAGGAAAAGCTGTCTTGTACCATTGCATTTTTCTCCCAAACGAAGGACACTAGAAAGAAAATTTTAAAGCCTCCTGTTAGGCCATCATCTACACGACATAGCCCTGAATTTTCCAATGCGCAGCTCTTTGCAAAAGAGAGATATTGGCAAGGAAAAGCTGTCTTGTACCTTTGCATTTTTCTCCCAAACGAAGGACACTAGAAAGAAAATTTTAAAGCCTCCTGTTAGGCCATCATCTACACGACATAGCCCTGAATTTTCCAATGCGCAGCTCTTTGCAAAAGAGAGATATTGGCAAGGAAAAGCTGTCTTGTACCATTGCATTTTTCTCCCAAACGAAGGACACTAGAAAGAAAATTTTAAAGCCTCCTGTTAGGCCATCATCTACACGACATAGCCCTGAATTTTCCAATGCGTAGCTCTTTGCAAAAGAGAGATATTGGCAAGGAAAAGCTGTCTTGTACCTTTGCATTTTTCTCCCAAACGAAGGACACTAGAAAGAAAATTTTAAAGCCTCCTGTTAGGCCATCATCTACACGACATAGCCCTGAATTTTCCAATGCGCAGCTCTTTGCAAAAGAGAGATATTGGCAAGGAAAAGCTGTCTTGTACCTTTGCATTTTTCTCCCAAACGAAGGTCACTAGAAAGAAAATTTTAAAGCCTCCTGTTAGGCCATCATCTACACGACATAGCCCTGAATTTTCCAATGCGTAGCTCTTTGCAAAAGAGAGATATTGGCAAGGAAAAGCTGTCTTGTACCTTTGCATTTTTCTCCCAAACGAAGGACACTAGAAAGAAAATTTTAAAGCCTCCTGTTAGGCCATCATCTACACGACATAGCCCTGAATTTTCCAATGCGCAGCTCTTTGCAAAAGAGAGATATTGGCAAGGAAAAGCTGTCTTGTACCTTTGCATTTTTCTCCCAAACGAAGGTCACTAGAAAGAAAATTTTAAAGCCTCCTGTTAGGCAATCATCTACACGACATAGCCCTGAATTTTCCAATGCGTAGCTCTTTGCAAAAGAGAGATATTGGCAAGGAAATGCTGTCTTGTACCTTTGCATTTTTCTCCCAAACGAAGGACACTAGAAAGAAAATTTTAAAGCCTCCTGTTAGGCCATCATCTACACGACATAGCCCTGAATTTTCCAATGCGCAGCTCTTTGCAAAAGAGAGCTATTGGCAAGGAAAAGCTGTCTTGTACCATTGCATTTTTCTCCCAAACGAAGGACACTAGAAAGAAAATTTTAAAGCCTCCTGTTAGGCCATCATCTACACGACATAGCCCTGAATTTTCCAATGCGTAGCTCTTTGCAAAAGAGAGATATTGGCAAGGAAAAGCTGTCTTGTACCTTTGCATTTTTCTCCCAAACGAAAGACACTAGAAAGAAAATTTTAAAGCCTCCTGTTAGGCCATCATCTACACGACATAGCCCTGAATTTTCCAATGCGCAGCTCTTTGCAAAAGAGAGATATTGGCAAGGAAAAGCTGTCTTGTACCTTTGCATTTTTCTCCCAAACGAAGGTCACTAGAAAGAAAATTTTAAAGCCTCCTGTTAGGCCATCATCTACACGACATAGCCCTGAATTTTCCAATGCGTAGCTCTTTGCAAAAGAGAGATATTGGCAAGGAAAAGCTGTCTTGTACCTTTGCATTTTTCTCCCAAACGAAGGACACTAGAAAGAAAATTTTAAAGCCTCCTGTTAGGCCATCATCTACACGACATAGCCCTGAATTTTCCAATGCGCAGCTCTTTGCAAAAGAGAGATATTGGCAAGGAAAAGCTGTCTTGTACCTTTGCATTTTTCTCCCAAACGAAGGACACTAGAAAGAAAATTTTAAAGCCTCCTGTTAGGCCATCATCTACACGACATAGCCCTGAATTTTCCAATGCGCAGCTCTTTGCAAAAGAGAGATATTGGCAAGGAAAAGCTGTTTTGTACCATTGCATTTTTCTCCCAAACGAAGGACACTAGAAAGAAAATTTTAAAGCCTCCTGTTAGGCCATCATCTACACGACATAGCTCTGAATTTTCCAATGCGTAGCTCTTTGCAAAAGAGAGATATTGGCAAGGAAAAGCTGTCTTGTACCTTTGCATTTTTCTCCCAAACGAAGGACACTAGAAAGAAAATTTTAAAGCCTCCTGTTAGGCCATCATCTACACGACATAGCCCTGAATTTTCCAATGCGCAGCTCTTTGCAAAAGAGAGATATTGGCAAGGAAAAGCTGTCTTGTACCTTTGCATTTTTCTCCCAAACGAAGGTCACTAGAAAGAAAATTTTAAAGCCTCCTGTTAGGCCATCATCTACACGATATAGCCCTGAATTTTCCAATGCGTAGCTCTTTGCAAAAGAGAGATATTGGCAAGGAAAAGCTGTCTTGTACCTTTGCATTTTTCTCCCAAACGAAGGACACTAGAAAGAAAATTTTAAAGCCTCCTGTTAGGCCATCATCTACACGACATAGCCCTGAATTTTCCAATGCGCAGCTCTTTGCAAAAGAGAGATATTGGCAAGGAAAAGCTGTCTTGTACCATTGCATTTTTCTCCCAAACGAAGGACACTAGAAAGAAAATTTTAAAGCCTCCTGTTAGGCCATCATCTACACGACATAGCCCTGAATTTTCCAATGCGCAGCTCTTTGCAAAAGAGAGATATTGGCAAGGAAAAGCTGTCTTGTACCTTTGCATTTTTCTCCCAAACGAAGGACACTAGAAAGAAAATTTTAAAGCCTCCTGTTAGGCCATCATCTACACGACATAGCCCTGAATTTTCCAATGCGCAGCTCTTTGCAAAAGAGAGATATTGGCAAGGAAAAGCTGTCTTGCACCATTGCATTTTTCTCCCAAACGAAGGACACTAGAAAGAAAATTGTAAAGCCTCCTGTTAGGCCATCATCTACACGACATAGCCCTGAATTTTCCAATGCGTAGCTCTTTGCAAAAGAGAGATATTGGCAAGGAAAAGCTGTCTTGTACCTTTGCATTTTTCTCCCAAACGAAGGTCACTAGAAAGAAAATTTTAAAGCCTCCTGTTAGGCCATCATCTACACGACATAGCCCTGAATTTTCCAATGCGTAGCTCTTTGCAAAAGAGAGATATTGGCAAGGAAAAGCTGTCTTGTACCTTTGCATTTTTCTCCCAAACGAAGGACACTAGAAAGAAAATTTTAAAGCCTCCTGTTAGGCCATCATCTACACGACATAGCCCTGAATTTTCCAATGCGCAGCTCTTTGCAAAAGAGAGATATTGGCAAGGAAAAGCTGTCTTGTACCTTTGCATTTTTCTCCCAAACGAAGGTCACTAGAAAGAAAATTTTAAAGCCTCCTGTTAGGCCATCATCTACACGACATAGCCCTGAATTTTCCAATGCGTAGCTCTTTGCAAAAGAGAGATATTGGCAAGGAAAAGCTGTCTTGTACCTTTGCATTTTTCTCCCAAACGAAAGACACTAGAAAGAAAATTTTAAAGCCTCCTGTTAGGCCATCATCTACACGACATAGCCCTGAATTTTCCAATGCGCAGCTCTTTGCAAAAGAGAGATATTGGCAAGGAAAAGCTGTCTTGTACCTTTGCATTTTTCTCCCAAACGAAGGTCACTAGAAAGAAAATTTTAAAGCCTCCTGTTAGGCCATCATCTACACGACATAGCCCTGAATTTTCCAATGCGTAGCTCTTTGCAAAAGAGAGATATTGGCAAGGAAATGCTGTCTTGTACCTTTGCATTTTTCTCCCAAACGAAGGACACTAGAAAGAAAATTTTAAAGCCTCCTGTTAGGCCATCATCTACACGACATAGCCCTGAATTTTCCAATGCGCAGCTCTTTGCAAAAGAGAGATATTGGCAAGGAAAAGCTGTCTTGTACCATTGCATTTTTCTCCCAAACGAAGGACACTAGAAAGAAAATTTTAAAGCCTCCTGTTAGGCCATCATCTACACGACATAGCCCTGAATTTTCCAATGCGTAGCTCTTTGCAAAAGAGAGATATTGGCAAGGAAAAGCTGTCTTGTACCTTTGCATTTTTCTCCCAAACGAAGGACACTAGAAAGAAAATTTTAAAGCCTCCTGTTAGGCCATCATCTACACGACATAGCCCTGAATTTTCCAATGCGCAGCTCTTTGCAAAAGAGAGATATTGGCAAGGAAAAGCTGTCTTGTACCTTTGCATTTTTCTCCCAAACGAAGGTCACTAGAAAGAAAATTTTAAAGCCTCCTGTTAGGCCATCATCTACACGACATAGCCCTGAATTTTCCAATGCGTAGCTCTTTGCAAAAGAGAGATATTGGCAAGGAAATGCTGTCTTGTACCTTTGCATTTTTCTCCCAAACGAAGGACACTAGAAAGAAAATTTTAAAGCCTCCTGTTAGGCCATCATCTACACGACATAGCCCTGAATTTTCCAATGCGCAGCTCTTTGCAAAAGAGAGATATTGGCAAGGAAAAGCTGTCTTGTACCTTTGCATTTTTCTCCCAAACGAAGGTCACTAGAAAGAAAATTTTAAAGCCTCCTGTTAGGCCATCATCTACACGACATAGCCCTGAATTTTCCAATGCGTAGCTCTTTGCAAAAGAGAGATATTGGCAAGGAAATGCTGTCTTGTACCTTTGCATTTTTCTCCCAAACGAAGGACACTAGAAAGAAAATTTTAAAGCCTCCTGTTAGGCCATCATCTACACGACATAGCCCTGAATTTTCCAATGCGCAGCTCTTTGCAAAAGAGAGATATTGGCAAGGAAAAGCTGTCTTGTACCATTGCATTTTTCTCCCAAACGAAGGACACTAGAAAGAAAATTTTAAAGCCTCCTGTTAGGCCATCATCTACACGACATAGCCCTGAATTTTCCAATGCGTAGCTCTTTGCAAAAGAGAGATATTGGCAAGGAAAAGCTGTCTTGTACCTTTGCATTTTTCTCCCAAACGAAAGACACTAGAAAGAAAATTTTAAAGCCTCCTGTTAGGCCATCATCTACACGACATAGCCCTGAATTTTCCAATGCGCAGCTCTTTGCAAAAGAGAGATATTGGCAAGGAAAAGCTGTCTTGTACCTTTGCATTTTTCTCCCAAACGAAGGTCACTAGAAAGAAAATTTTAAAGCCTCCTGTTAGGCCATCATCTACACGACATAGCCCTGAATTTTCCAATGCGTAGCTCTTTGCAAAAGAGAGATATTGGCAAGGAAAAGCTGTCTTGTACCTTTGCATTTTTCTCCCAAACGAAGGACACTAGAAAGAAAATTTTAAAGCCTCCTGTTAGGCCATCATCTACACGACATAGCCCTGAATTTTCCAATGCGCAGCTCTTTGCAAAAGAGAGATATTGGCAAGGAAAAGCTGTCTTGTACCTTTGCATTTTTCTCCCAAACGAAGGACACTAGAAAGAAAATTTTAAAGCCTCCTGTTAGGCCATCATCTACACGACATAGCCCTGAATTTTCCAATGCGCAGCTCTTTGCAAAAGAGAGATATTGGCAAGGAAAAGCTGTTTTGTACCATTGCATTTTTCTCCCAAACGAAGGACACTAGAAAGAAAATTTTAAAGCCTCCTGTTAGGCCATCATCTACACGACATAGCTCTGAATTTTCCAATGCGTAGCTCTTTGCAAAAGAGAGATATTGGCAAGGAAAAGCTGTCTTGTACCTTTGCATTTTTCTCCCAAACGAAGGACACTAGAAAGAAAATTTTAAAGCCTCCTGTTAGGCCATCATCTACACGACATAGCCCTGAATTTTCCAATGCGCAGCTCTTTGCAAAAGAGAGATATTGGCAAGGAAAAGCTGTCTTGTACCTTTGCATTTTTCTCCCAAACGAAGGTCACTAGAAAGAAAATTTTAAAGCCTCCTGTTAGGCCATCATCTACACGATATAGCCCTGAATTTTCCAATGCGTAGCTCTTTGCAAAAGAGAGATATTGGCAAGGAAAAGCTGTCTTGTACCTTTGCATTTTTCTCCCAAACGAAGGACACTAGAAAGAAAATTTTAAAGCCTCCTGTTAGGCCATCATCTACACGACATAGCCCTGAATTTTCCAATGCGCAGCTCTTTGCAAAAGAGAGATATTGGCAAGGAAAAGCTGTCTTGTACCATTGCATTTTTCTCCCAAACGAAGGACACTAGAAAGAAAATTTTAAAGCCTCCTGTTAGGCCATCATCTACACGACATAGCCCTGAATTTTCCAATGCGCAGCTCTTTGCAAAAGAGAGATATTGGCAAGGAAAAGCTGTCTTGTACCTTTGCATTTTTCTCCCAAACGAAGGACACTAGAAAGAAAATTTTAAAGCCTCCTGTTAGGCCATCATCTACACGACATAGCCCTGAATTTTCCAATGCGCAGCTCTTTGCAAAAGAGAGATATTGGCAAGGAAAAGCTGTCTTGCACCATTGCATTTTTCTCCCAAACGAAGGACACTAGAAAGAAAATTGTAAAGCCTCCTGTTAGGCCATCATCTACACGACATAGCCCTGAATTTTCCAATGCGTAGCTCTTTGCAAAAGAGAGATATTGGCAAGGAAAAGCTGTCTTGTACCTTTGCATTTTTCTCCCAAACGAAGGACACTAGAAAGAAAATTTTAAAGCCTCCTGTTAGGCCATCATCTACACGACATAGCCCTGAATTTTCCAATGCGCAGCTCTTTGCAAAAGAGAGATATTGGCAAGGAAAAGCTGTCTTGTACCTTTGCATTTTTCTCCCAAACGAAGGTCACTAGAAAGAAAATTTTAAAGCCTCCTGTTAGGCCATCATCTACACGACATAGCCCTGAATTTTCCAATGCGTAGCTCTTTGCAAAAGAGAGATATTGGCAAGGAAATGCTGTCTTGTACCTTTGCATTTTTCTCCCAAACGAAGGACACTAGAAAGAAAATTTTAAAGCCTCCTGTTAGGCCATCATCTACACGACATAGCCCTGAATTTTCCAATGCGCAGCTCTTTGCAAAAGAGAGATATTGGCAAGGAAAAGCTGTCTTGTACCATTGCATTTTTCTCCCAAACGAAGGACACTAGAAAGAAAATTTTAAAGCCTCCTGTTAGGCCATCATCTACACGACATAGCCCTGAATTTTCCAATGCGTAGCTCTTTGCAAAAGAGAGATATTGGCAAGGAAAAGCTGTCTTGTACCTTTGCATTTTTCTCCCAAACGAAAGACACTAGAAAGAAAATTTTAAAGCCTCCTGTTAGGCCATCATCTACACGACATAGCCCTGAATTTTCCAATGCGCAGCTCTTTGCAAAAGAGAGATATTGGCAAGGAAAAGCTGTCTTGTACCTTTGCATTTTTCTCCCAAACGAAGGTCACTAGAAAGAAAATTTTAAAGCCTCCTGTTAGGCCATCATCTACACGACATAGCCCTGAATTTTCCAATGCGTAGCTCTTTGCAAAAGAGAGATATTGGCAAGGAAAAGCTGTCTTGTACCTTTGCATTTTTCTCCCAAACGAAGGACACTAGAAAGAAAATTTTAAAGCCTCCTGTTAGGCCATCATCTACACGACATAGCCCTGAATTTTCCAATGCGCAGCTCTTTGCAAAAGAGAGATATTGGCAAGGAAAAGCTGTCTTGTACCTTTGCATTTTTCTCCCAAACGAAGGTCACTAGAAAGAAAATTTTAAAGCCTCCTGTTAGGCCATCATCTACACGACATAGCCCTGAATTTTCCAATGCGCAGCTCTTTGCAAAAGAGAGATATTGGCAAGGAAAAGCTGTCTTGTACCATTGCATTTTTCTCCCAAACGAAGGACACTAGAAAGAAAATTTTAAAGCCTCCTGTTAGGCCATCATCTACACGACATAGCCCTGAATTTTCCAATGCGTAGCTCTTTGCAAAAGAGAGATATTGGCAAGGAAAAGCTGTCTTGTACCTTTGCATTTTTCTCCCAAACGAAAGACACTAGAAAGAAAATTTTAAAGCCTCCTGTTAGGCCATCATCTACACGACATAGCCCTGAATTTTCCAATGCGCAGCTCTTTGCAAAAGAGAGATATTGGCAAGGAAAAGCTGTCTTGTACCTTTGCATTTTTCTCCCAAACGAAGGTCACTAGAAAGAAAATTTTAAAGCCTCCTGTTAGGCCATCATCTACACGACATAGCCCTGAATTTTCCAATGCGTAGCTCTTTGCAAAAGAGAGATATTGGCAAGGAAAAGCTGTCTTGTACCTTTGCATTTTTCTCCCAAACGAAGGACACTAGAAAGAAAATTTTAAAGCCTCCTGTTAGGCCATCATCTACACGACATAGCCCTGAATTTTCCAATGCGCAGCTCTTTGCAAAAGAGAGATATTGGCAAGGAAAAGCTGTCTTGTACTTTGCATTTTTCTCCCAAACGAAGGTCACTAGAAAGAAAATTTTAAAGCCTCCTGTTAGGCCATCATCTACACGACATAGCCCTGAATTTTCCACTGCGCAGCTCTTTGCAAAAGAGAGATATTGGCAAGGAAAAGCTGTCTTGTACCATTGCATTTTTCTCCCAAACGAAGGACACTAGAAAGAACATTTTAAAGCCTCCTGTTAGGCCATCATCTACACGACATAGCCCTGAATTTTCCAATGCGCAGCTCTTTGCAAAAGAGAGATATTGGCAAGGAAAAGCTGTCTTGTACCATTGCATTTTTCTCCCAAACGAAGGACACTAGAAAGAACATTTTAAAGCCTCCTGTTAGGCCATCATCTACACGACATAGCCCTGAATTTTCCAATGCGCAGCTCTTTGCAAAAGAGAGATATTGGCAAGGAAAAGCTGTCTTGTACCATTGCATTTTTCTCCCAAACGAAGGACACTAGAAAGAAAATTTTAAAGCCTCCTGTTAGGCCATCATCTACACGACATAGCCCTGAATTTTCCAATGCGCAGCTCTTTGCAAAAGAGAGATATTGGCAAGGAAAAGCTGTCTTGTACCTTTGCATTTTTCTCCCAAACGAAGGTCACTAGAAAGAAAATTTTAAAGCCTCCTGTTAGGCCATCATCTACACGACATAGCCCTGAATTTTCCAATGCGTAGCTCTTTGCAAAAGAGAGATATTGGCAAGGAAAAGCTGTCTTGTACCTTTGCATTTTTCTCCCAAACGAAGGACACTAGAAAGAAAATTTTAAAGCCTCCTGTTAGGCCATCATCTACACGACATAGCCCTGAATTTTCCAATGCGCAGCTCTTTGCAAAAGAGAGATATTGGCAAGGAAAAGCTGTCTTGTACCTTTGCATTTTTCTCCCAAACGAAGGTCACTAGAAAGAAAATTTTAAAGCCTCCTGTTAGGCCATCATCTACACGACATAGCCCTGAATTTTCCAATGCGCAGCTCTTTGCAAAAGAGAGATATTGGCAAGGAAAAGCTGTCTTGTACCATTGCATTTTTCTCCCAAACGAAGGACACTAGAAAGAAAATTTTAAAGCCTCCTGTTAGGCCATCATCTACACGACATAGCCCTGAATTTTCCAATGCGCAGCTCTTTGCAAAAGAGAGATATTGGCAAGGAAAAGCTGTCTTGTACCTTTGCATTTTTCTCCCAAACGAAGGTCACTAGAAAGAAAATTTTAAAGCCTCCTGTTAGGCCATCATCTACACGACATAGCCCTGAATTTTCCAATGCGCAGCTCTTTGCAAAAGAGAGATATTGGCAAGGAAAAGCTGTCTTGTACCATTGCATTTTTCTCCCAAACGAAGGACACTAGAAAGAAAATTTTAAAGCCTCCTGTTAGGCCATCATCTACACGACATAGCCCTGAATTTTCCAATGCGTAGCTCTTTGCAAAAGAGAGATATTGGCAAGGAAAAGCTGTCTTGTACCTTTGCATTTTTCTCCCAAACGAAAGACACTAGAAAGAAAATTTTAAAGCCTCCTGTTAGGCCATCATCTACACGACATAGCCCTGAATTTTCCAATGCGCAGCTCTTTGCAAAAGAGAGATATTGGCAAGGAAAAGCTGTCTTGTACCTTTGCATTTTTCTCCCAAACGAAGGTCACTAGAAAGAAAATTTTAAAGCCTCCTGTTAGGCCATCATCTACTAGACATAGCCCTGAATTTTCCAATGCGTAGCTCTTTGCAAAAGAGAGATATTGGCAAGGAAAAGCTGTCTTGTACCTTTGCATTTTTCTCCCAAACGAAGGACACTAGAAAGAAAATTTTAAAGCCTCCTGTTAGGCCATCATCTACACGACATAGCCCTGAATTTTCCAATGCGCAGCTCTTTGCAAAAGAGAGATATTGGCAAGGAAAAGCTGTCTTGTACTTTGCATTTTTCTCCCAAACGAAGGTCACTAGAAAGAAAATTTTAAAGCCTCCTGTTAGGCCATCATCTATACGACATAGCCCTGAATTTTCCAATGCGCAGCTCTTTGCAAAAGAGAGATATTGGCAAGGAAAAGCTGTCTTGTACCATTGCATTTTTCTCCCAAACGAAGGACACTAGAAAGAAAATTTTAAAGCCTCCTGTTAGGCCATCATCTACACGACATAGCCCTGAATTTTCCACTGCGCAGCTCTTTGCAAAAGAGAGATATTGGCAAGGAAAAGCTGTCTTGTACCATTGCATTTTTCTCCCAAACGAAGGACACTAGAAAGAACATTTTAAAGCCTCCTGTTAGGCCATCATCTACACGACATAGCCCTGAATTTTCCAATGCGCAGCTCTTTGCAAAAGAGAGATATTGGCAAGGAAAAGCTGTCTTGTACCATTGCATTTTTCTCCCAAACGAAGGACACTAGAAAGAACATTTTAAAGCCTCCTGTTAGGCCATCATCTACACGACATAGCCCTGAATTTTCCAATGCGCAGCTCTTTGCAAAAGAGAGATATTGGCAAGGAAAAGCTGTCTTGTACCATTGCATTTTTCTCCCAAACGAAGGACACTAGAAAGAAAATTTTAAAGCCTCCTGTTAGGCCATCATCTACACGACATAGCCCTGAATTTTCCAATGCGCAGCTCTTTGCAAAAGAGAGATATTGGCAAGGAAAAGCTGTCTTGTACCTTTGCATTTTTCTCCCAAACGAAGGTCACTAGAAAGAAAATTTTAAAGCCTCCTGTTAGGCCATCATCTACACGACATAGCCCTGAATTTTCCAATGCGTAGCTCTTTGCAAAAGAGAGATATTGGCAAGGAAAAGCTGTCTTGTACCTTTGCATTTTTCTCCCAAACGAAGGACACTAGAAAGAAAATTTTAAAGCCTCCTGTTAGGCCATCATCTACACGACATAGCCCTGAATTTTCCAATGCGCAGCTCTTTGCAAAAGAGAGATATTGGCAAGGAAAAGCTGTCTTGTACCTTTGCATTTTTCTCCCAAACGAAGGTCACTAGAAAGAAAATTTTAAAGCCTCCTGTTAGGCCATCATCTACACGACATAGCCCTGAATTTTCCAATGCGCAGCTCTTTGCAAAAGAGAGATATTGGCAAGGAAAAGCTGTCTTGTACCATTGCATTTTTCTCCCAAACGAAGGACACTAGAAAGAAAATTTTAAAGCCTCCTGTTAGGCCATCATCTACACGACATAGCCCTGAATTTTCCAATGCGTAGCTCTTTGCAAAAGAGAGATATTGGCAAGGAAAAGCTGTCTTGTACCTTTGCATTTTTCTCCCAAACGAAAGACACTAGAAAGAAAATTTTAAAGCCTCCTGTTAGGCCATCATCTACACGACATAGCCCTGAATTTTCCAATGCGCAGCTCTTTGCAAAAGAGAGATATTGGCAAGGAAAAGCTGTCTTGTACCTTTGCATTTTTCTCCCAAACGAAGGTCACTAGAAAGAAAATTTTAAAGCCTCCTGTTAGGCCATCATCTACACGACATAGCCCTGAATTTTCCAATGCGTAGCTCTTTGCAAAAGAGAGATATTGCCAAGGAAAAGCTGTCTTGTACCTTTGCATTTTTCTCCCAAACGAAGGACACTAGAAAGAAAATTTTAAAGCCTCCTGTTAGGCCATCATCTACACGACATAGCCCTGAATTTTCCAATGCGCAGCTCTTTGCAAAAGAGAGATATTGGCAAGGAAAAGCTGTCTTGTACTTTGCATTTTTCTCCCAAACGAAGGTCACTAGAAAGAAAATTTTAAAGCCTCCTGTTAGGCCATCATCTATACGACATAGCCCTGAATTTTCCAATGCGCAGCTCTTTGCAAAAGAGAGATATTGGCAAGGAAAAGCTGTCTTGTACCATTGCATTTTTCTCCCAAACGAAGGACACTAGAAAGAAAATTTTAAAGCCTCCTGTTAGGCCATCATCTACACGACATAGCCCTGAATTTTCCACTGCGCAGCTCTTTGCAAAAGAGAGATATTGGCAAGGAAAAGCTGTCTTGTACCATTGCATTTTTCTCCCAAACGAAGGACACTAGAAAGAACATTTTAAAGCCTCCTGTTAGGCCATCATCTACACGACATAGCCCTGAATTTTCCAATGCGCAGCTCTTTGCAAAAGAGAGATATTGGCAAGGAAAAGCTGTCTTGTACCATTGCATTTTTCTCCCAAACGAAGGACACTAGAAAGAACATTTTAAAGCCTCCTGTTAGGCCATCATCTACACGACATAGCCCTGAATTTTCCAATGCGCAGCTCTTTGCAAAAGAGAGATATTGGCAAGGAAAGGCTGTCTTGTACCATTGCATTTTTCTCCCAAACGAAGGACACTAGAAAGAAAATTTTAAAGCCTCCTGTTAGGCCATCATCTACACGACATAGCCCTGAATTTTCCAATGCGCAGCTCTTTGCAAAAGAGAGATATTGGCAAGGAAAAGCTGTCTTGTACCTTTGCATTTTTCTCCCAAACGAAGGACACTAGAAAGAAAATTTTAAAGCCTCCTGTTAGGCCATCATCTACACGACATAGCCCTGAATTTTCCAATGCGCAGCTCTTTGCAAAAGAGAGATATTGGCAAGGAAAAGCTGTCTTGTACCATTGCATTTTTCTCCCAAACGAAGGACACTAGAAAGAAAATTTTAAAGCCTCCTGTTAGGCCATCATCTACACGACATAGCCCTGAATTTTCCAATGCGTAGCTCTTTGCAAAAGAGAGATATTGGCAAGGAAAAGCTGTCTTGTACCTTTGCATTTTTCTCCCAAACGAAGGACACTAGAAAGAAAATTTTAAAGCCTCCTGTTAGGCCATCATCTACATGACATAGCCCTGAATTTTCCAATGCGTAGCTCTTTGCAAAAGAGAGATATTGGCAAGGAAAAGCTGTCTTGTACCATTGCATTTTTCTCCCAAACGAAGGACACTAGAAAGAACATTTTAAAGCCTCCTGTTAGGCCATCATCTACACGACATAGCCCTGAATTTTCCAATGCGCAGCTCTTTGCAAAAGAGAGATATTGGCAAGGAAAAGCTGTCTTGTACCTTTGCATTTTTCTCCCAAACGAAGGACACTAGAAAGAAAATTTTAAAGCCTCCTGTTAGGCCATCATCTACACGACATAGCCCTGAATTTTCCAATGCGCAGCTCTTTGCAAAAGAGAGATATTGGCAAGGAAAAGCTGTCTTGTACCATTGCATTTTTCTCCCAAACGAAGGACACTAGAAAGAAAATTTTAAAGCCTCCTGTTAGGCCATCATCTACACGACATAGCCCTGAATTTTCCAATGCGTAGCTCTTTGCAAAAGAGAGATATTGGCAAGGAAAAGCTGTCTTGTACCTTTGCATTTTTCTCCCAAACGAAGGACACTAGAAAGAAAATTTTAAAGCCTCCTGTTAGGCCATCATCTACACGACATAGCCCTGAATTTTCCAATGCGCAGCTCTTTGCAAAAGAGAGATATTGGCAAGGAAAAGCTGTCTTGTACTTTGCATTTTTCTCCCAAACGAAGGTCACTAGAAAGAAAATTTTAAAGCCTCCTGTTAGGCCATCATCTATACGACATAGCCCTGAATTTTCCAATGCGCAGCTCTTTGCAAAAGAGAGATATTGGCAAGGAAAAGCTGTCTTGTACCATTGCATTTTTCTCCCAAACGATGGACACTAGAAAGAAAATTTTAAAGCCTCCTGTTAGGCCATCATCTACACGACATAGCCCTGAATTTTCCACTGCGCAGCTCTTTGCAAAAGAGAGATATTGGCAAGGAAAAGCTGTCTTGTACCATTGCATTTTTCTCCCAAACGAAGGACACTAGAAAGAACATTTTAAAGCCTCCTGTTAGGCCATCATCTACACGACATAGCCCTGAATTTTCCAATGCGCAGCTCTTTGCAAAAGAGAGATATTGGCAAGGAAAAGCTGTCTTGTACCATTGCATTTTTCTCCCAAACGAAGGACACTAGAAAGAACATTTTAAAGCCTCCTGTTAGGCCATCATCTACACGACATAGCCCTGAATTTTCCAATGCGCAGCTCTTTGCAAAAGAGAGATATTGGCAAGGAAAGGCTGTCTTGTACCATTGCATTTTTCTCCCAAACGAAGGACACTAGAAAGAAAATTTTAAAGCCTCCTGTTAGGCCATCATCTACACGACATAGCCCTGAATTTTCCAATGCGCAGCTCTTTGCAAAAGAGAGATATTGGCAAGGAAAAGCTGTCTTGTACCTTTGCATTTTTCTCCCAAACGAAGGACACTAGAAAGAAAATTTTAAAGCCTCCTGTTAGGCCATCATCTACACGACATAGCCCTGAATTTTCCAATGCGCAGCTCTTTGCAAAAGAGAGATATTGGCAAGGAAAAGCTGTCTTGTACCATTGCATTTTTCTCCCAAACGAAGGACACTAGAAAGAAAATTTTAAAGCCTCCTGTTAGGCCATCATCTACACGACATAGCCCTGAATTTTCCAATGCGTAGCTCTTTGCAAAAGAGAGATATTGGCAAGGAAAAGCTGTCTTGTACCTTTGCATTTTTCTCCCAAACGAAGGACACTAGAAAGAAAATTTTAAAGCCTCCTGTTAGGCCATCATCTACATGACATAGCCCTGAATTTTCCAATGCGTAGCTCTTTGCAAAAGAGAGATATTGGCAAGGAAAAGCTGTCTTGTACCTTTGCATTTTTCTCCCAAACGAAGGACACTAGAAAGAAAATTTTAAAGCCTCCTGTTAGGCCATCATCTACACGACATAGCCCTGAATTTTCCAATGCGTAGCTCTTTGCAAAAGAGAGATATTGGCAAGGAAAAGCTGTCTTGTACCTTTGCATTTTTCTCCCAAACGAAGGACACTAGAAAGAAAATTTTAAAGCCTCCTGTTAGGCCATCATCTACACGACATAGCCCTGAATTTTCCAATGCGCAGCTCTTTGCAAAAGAGAGATATTGGCAAGGAAAAGCTGTCTTGTACCATTGCATTTTTCTCCCAAACGAAGGACACTAGAAAGAACATTTTAAAGCCTCCTGTTAGGCCATCATCTACACGACATAGCCCTGAATTTTCCAATGCGCAGCTCTTTGCAAAAGAGAGATATTGGCAAGGAAAAGCTGTCTTGTACCTTTGCATTTTTCTCCCAAACGAAGGACACTAGAAAGAAAATTTTAAAGCCTCCTGTTAGGCCATCATCTACACGACATAGCCCTGAATTTTCCAATGCGCAGCTCTTTGCAAAAGAGAGATATTGGCAAGGAAAAGCTGTCTTGTACCATTGCATTTTTCTCCCAAACGAAGGACACTAGAAAGAAAATTTTAAAGCCTCCTGTTAGGCCATCATCTACACGACATAGCCCTGAATTTTCCAATGCGTAGCTCTTTGCAAAAGAGAGATATTGGCAAGGAAAAGCTGTCTTGTACCTTTGCATTTTTCTCCCAAACGAAGGACACTAGAAAGAAAATTTTAAAGCCTCCTGTTAGGCCATCATCTACACGACATAGCCCTGAATTTTCCAATGCGCAGCTCTTTGCAAAAGAGAGATATTGGCAAGGAAAAGCTGTCTTGTACCTTTGCATTTTTCTCCCAAACGAAGGTCACTAGAAAGAAAATTTTAAAGCCTCCTGTTAGGCCATCATCAACACGACATAGCCCTGAATTATCTAATGCGCAGCTCTTTGCAAAAGAGAGATATTGGCAAGGAAAAGCTGTCTTGTACCTTTGCATTTTTCTCCCAAACGAAGGACACTAGAAAGAAAATTTTAAAGCCTCCTGTTAGGCCATCATCTACACGACATAGCCCTGAATTTTCCAATGCGTAGCTCTTTGCAAAAGAGAGATATTGGCAAGGAAAAGCTGTCTTGTACCTTTGCATTTTTCTCCCAAACGAAGGACACTAGAAAGAAAATTTTAAAGCCTCCTGTTAGGCCATCATCTACACGACATAGCCCTGAATTTTCCAATGCGCAGCTCTTTGCAAAAGAGAGATATTGGCAAGGAAAAGCTGTCTTGTACCATTGCATTTTTCTCCCAAACGAAGGACACTAGAAAGAACATTTTAAAGCCTCCTGTTAGGCCATCATCTACACGACATAGCCCTGAATTTTCCAATGCGCAGCTCTTTGCAAAAGAGAGATATTGGCAAGGAAAAGCTGTCTTGTACCTTTGCATTTTTCTCCGAAACGAAGGTCACTAGAAAGAAAATTTTAAAGCCTCCTGTTAGGCCATCATCTACACGACATAGCCCTGAATTTTCCAATGCGCAGCTCTTTGCAAAAGAGAGATATTGGCAAGGAAAAGCTGTCTTGTACCATTGCATTTTTCTCCCAAACGAAGGTCACTAGAAAGAACATTTTAAAGCCTCCTGTTAGGCCATCATCTACACGACATAGCCCTGAATTTTCCAATGCGCAGCTCTTTGCAAAAGAGAGATATTGGCAAGGAAAAGCTGTCTTGTACCTTTGCATTTTTCTCCCAAACGAAGGTCACTAGAAAGAAAATTTTAAAGCCTCCTGTTAGGCCATCATCTACACGACATAGCCCTGAATTTTCCAATGCGCAGCTCTTTGCAAAAGAGAGATATTGGCAAGGAAAAGCTGTCTTGTACCATTGCATTTTTCTCCCAAACGAAGGACACTAGAAAGAAAATTTTAAAGCCTCCTGTTAGGCCATCATCTACACGACATAGCCCTGAATTATCTAATGCGCAGCTCTTTGCAAAAGAGAGATATTGGCAAGGAAAAGCTATCTAGTACCTTTGCATTTTTCTCCCAAACGAAGGTCACTAGAAAGAAAATTTTAAAGCCTCCTGTTAGGCCATCATCTACACGACATAGCCCTGAATTTTCCAATGCGCAGCTCTTTGCAAAAGAGAGATATTGGCAAGGAAAAGCTGTCTTGTACCATTGCATTTTTCTCCCAAACGAAGGACACTAGAAAGAAAAATTTAAAGCCTCCTGTTAGGCCATCATCTACACGACATAGCCCTGAATTATCTAATGCGCAGCTCTTTGCAAAAGAGAGATATTGGCAAGGAAAAGCTATCTTGTACCTTTGCATTTTTCTCCCAAACGAAGGTCACTAGAAAGAAAATTTTAAAGCCTCCTGTTAGGCCATCATCTACACGACATAGCCCTGAATTTTCCAATGCGTAGCTCTTTGCAAAAGAGAGATATTGGCAAGGAAAAGCTGTCTTGTACCTTTGCATTTTTCTCCCAAACGAAGGACACTAGAAAGAAAATTTTAAAGCCTCCTGTTAGGCCATCATCTACACGACATAGCCCTGAATTTTCCAATGCGCAGCTCTTTGCAAAAGAGAGATATTGGCAAGGAAAAGCTGTCTTGTACCTTTGCATTTTTCTCCCAAACGAAGGTCACTAGAAAGAAAATTTTAAAGCCTCCTGTTAGGCCATCATCTACACGACATAGCCCTGAATTTTCCAATGCGTAGCTCTTTGCAAAAGAGAGATATTGGCAAGGAAAAGCTGTCTTGTACCTTTGCATTTTTCTCCCAAACGAAGGACACTAGAAAGAAAATTTTAAAGCCTCCTGTTAGGCCATCATCTACACGACATAGCCCTGAATTTTCCAATGCGTAGCTCTTTGCAAAAGAGAGATATTGGCAAGGAAAAGCTGTCTTGTACCTTTGCATTTTTCTCCCAAACGAAGGACACTAGAATGAAAATTTTAAAGCCTCCTGTTAGGCCATCATCTACACGACATAGCCCTGAATTTTCCAATGCGCAGCTCTTTGCAAAAGAGAGATTTGGCAAGGAAAAGCTGTCTTGTACCATTGCATTTTTCTCCCAAACGAAGGACACTAGAAAGAACATTTTAAAGCCTCCTGTTAGGCCATCATCTACACGACATAGCCCTGAATTTTCCAATGCGCAGCTCTTTGCAAAAGAGAGATATTGGCAAGGAAAAGCTGTCTTGTACCTTTGCATTTTTCTCCCAAACGAAGGACACTAGAAAGAAAATTTTAAAGCCTCCTGTTAGGCCATCATCTACACGACATAGCCCTGAATTTTCCAATGCGCTGCTCTTTGCAAAAGAGAGATATTGGCAAGGAAAAGCTGTCTTGTACCTTTGCATTTTTCTCCCAAACGAAGGACACTAGAAAGAAAATTTTAAAGCCTCCTGTTAGGCCATCATCTACATGACATAGCCCTGAATTTTCCAATGCGTAGCTCTTTGCAAAAGAGAGATATTGGCAAGGAAAAGCTGTCTTGTACCTTTGCATTTTTCTCCCAAACGAAGGACACTAGAAAGAAAATTTTAAAGCCTCCTGTTAGGCCATCATCTACACGACATAGCCCTGAATTTTCCAATGCGTAGCTCTTTGCAAAAGAGAGATATTGGCAAGGAAAAGCTGTCTTGTACCTTTGCATTTTTCTCCCAAACGAAGGACACTAGAAAGAAAATTTTAAAGCCTCCTGTTAGGCCATCATCTACACGACATAGCCCTGAATTTTCCAATGCGCAGCTCTTTGCAAAAGAGAGATATTGGCAAGGAAAAGCTGTCTTGTACCATTGCATTTTTCTCCCAAACGAAGGACACTAGAAAGAACATTTTAAAGCCTCCTGTTAGGCCATCATCTACACGACATAGCCCTGAATTTTCCAATGCGCAGCTCTTTGCAAAAGAGAGATATTGGCAAGGAAAAGCTGTCTTGTACCTTTGCATTTTTCTCCCAAACGAAGGTCACTAGAAAGAAAATTTTAAAGCCTCCTGTTAGGCCATCATCTACACGACATAGCCCTGAATTTTCCAATGCGCAGCTCTTTGCAAAAGAGAGATATTGGCAAGGAAAAGCTGTCTTGTACCATTGCATTTTTCTCCCAAACGAAGGACACTAGAAAGAACATTTTAAAGCCTCCTGTTAGGCCATCATCTACACGACATAGCCCTGAATTTTCCAATGCGCAGCTCTTTGCAAAAGAGAGATATTGGCAAGGAAAAGCTGTCTTGTACCATTGCATTTTTCTCCCAAACGAAGGTCACTAGAAAGAAAATTTTAAAGCCTCCTGTTAGGCCATCATCTATACGACATAGCCCTGAATTTTCCAATGCGCAGCTCTTTGCAAAAGAGAGATATTGGCAAGGAAAAGCTGTCTTGTACCATTGCATTTTTCTCCCAAACGAAGGACACTAGAAAGAACATTTTAAAGCCTCCTGTTAGGCCATCATCTACACGACATAGCCCTGAATTTTCCAATGCGCAGCTCTTTGCAAAAGAGAGATATTGGCAAGGAAAAGCTGTCTTGTACCATTGCATTTTTCTCCCAAACGAAGGACACTAGAAAGAAAATTTTAAAGCCTCCTGTTAGGCCATCATCTACACGACATAGCCCTGAATTTTCCAATGCGCAGCTCTTTGCAAAAGAGAGATATTGGCAAGGAAAAGCTGTCTTGTACCTTTGCATTTTTCTCCCAAACGAAGGTCACTAGAAAGAAAATTTTAAAGCCTCCTGTTAGGCCATCATCTACACGACATAGCCCTGAATTTTCCAATGCGTAGCTCTTTGCAAAAGAGAGATATTGGCAAGGAAAAGCTGTCTTGTACCTTTGCATTTTTCTCCCAAACGAAGGACACTAGAAAGAAAATTTTAAAGCCTCCTGTTAGGCCATCATCTACACGACATAGCCCTGAATTTTCCAATGCGCAGCTCTTTGCAAAAGAGAGATATTGGCAAGGAAAAGCTGTCTTGTACCTTTGCATTTTTCTCCCAAACGAAGGTCACTAGAAAGAAAATTTTAAAGCCTCCTGTTAGGCCATCATCTACACGACATAGCCCTGAATTTTCCAATGCGCAGCTCTTTGCAAAAGAGAGATATTGGCAAGGAAAAGCTGTCTTGTACCATTGCATTTTTCTCCCAAACGAAGGACACTAGAAAGAAAATTTTAAAGCCTCCTGTTAGGCCATCATCTACACGACATAGCCCTGAATTTTCCAATGCGTAGCTCTTTGCAAAAGAGAGATATTGGCAAGGAAAAGCTGTCTTGTACCTTTGCATTTTTCTCCCAAACGAAAGACACTAGAAAGAAAATTTTAAAGCCTCCTGTTAGGCCATCATCTACACGACATAGCCCTGAATTTTCCAATGCGCAGCTCTTTGCAAAAGAGAGATATTGGCAAGGAAAAGCTGTCTTGTACCTTTGCATTTTTCTCCCAAACGAAGGTCACTAGAAAGAAAATTTTAAAGCCTCCTGTTAGGCCATCATCTACACGACATAGCCCTGAATTTTCCAATGCGTAGCTCTTTGCAAAAGAGAGATATTGGCAAGGAAAAGCTGTCTTGTACCTTTGCATTTTTCTCCCAAACGAAGGACACTAGAAAGAAAATTTTAAAGCCTCCTGTTAGGCCATCATCTACACGACATAGCCCTGAATTTTCCAATGCGCAGCTCTTTGCAAAAGAGAGATATTGGCAAGGAAAAGCTGTCTTGTACCATTGCATTTTTCTCCCAAACGAAGGACACTAGAAAGAAAATTTTAAAGCCTCCTGTTAGGCCATCATCTACACGACATAGCCCTGAATTTTCCAATGCGTAGCTCTTTGCAAAAGAGAGATATTGGCAAGGAAAAGCTGTCTTGTACCTTTGCATTTTTCTCCCAAACGAAAGACACTAGAAAGAAAATTTTAAAGCCTCCTGTTAGGCCATCATCTACACGACATAGCCCTGAATTTTCCAATGCGCAGCTCTTTGCAAAAGAGAGATATTGGCAAGGAAAAGCTGTCTTGTTCCTTTGCATTTTTCTCCCAAACGAAGGTCACTAGAAAGAAAATTTTAAAGCCTCCTGTTAGGCCATCATCTACACGACATAGCCCTGAATTTTCCAATGCGTAGCTCTTTGCAAAAGAGAGATATTGGCAAGGAAAAGCTGTCTTGTACCTTTGCATTTTTCTCCCAAACGAAGGACACTAGAAAGAAAATTTTAAAGCCTCCTGTTAGGCCATCATCTACACGACATAGCCCTGAATTTTCCAATGCGCAGCTCTTTGCAAAAGAGAGATATTGGCAAGGAAAAGCTGTCTTGTACTTTGCATTTTTCTCCCAAACGAAGGTCACTAGAAAGAAAATTTTAAAGCCTCCTGTTAGGCCATCATCTATACGACATAGCCCTGAATTTTCCAATGCGCAGCTCTTTGCAAAAGAGAGATATTGGCAAGGAAAAGCTGTCTTGTACCATTGCATTTTTCTCCCAAACGAAGGACACTAGAAAGAAAATTTTAAAGCCTCCTGTTAGGCCATCATCTACACGACATAGCCCTGAATTTTCCACTGCGCAGCTCTTTGCAAAAGAGAGATATTGGCAAGGAAAAGCTGTCTTGTACCATTGCATTTTTCTCCCAAACGAAGGACACTAGAAAGAACATTTTAAAGCCTCCTGTTAGGCCATCATCTACACGACATAGCCCTGAATTTTCCAATGCGCAGCTCTTTGCAAAAGAGAGATATTGGCAAGGAAAAGCTGTCTTGTACCATTGCATTTTTCTCCCAAACGAAGGACACTAGAAAGAACATTTTAAAGCCTCCTGTTAGGCCATCATCTACACGACATAGCCCTGAATTTTCCAATGCGCAGCTCTTTGCAAAAGAGAGATATTGGCAAGGAAAGGCTGTCTTGTACCATTGCATTTTTCTCCCAAACGAAGGACACTAGAAAGAAAATTTTAAAGCCTCCTGTTAGGCCATCATCTACACGACATAGCCCTGAATTTTCCAATGCGCAGCTCTTTGCAAAAGAGAGATATTGGCAAGGAAAAGCTGTCTTGTACCTTTGCATTTTTCTCCCAAACGAAGGACACTAGAAAGAAAATTTTAAAGCCTCCTGTTAGGCCATCATCTACACGACATAGCCCTGAATTTTCCAATGCGCAGCTCTTTGCAAAAGAGAGATATTGGCAAGGAAAAGCTGTCTTGTACCATTGCATTTTTCTCCCAAACGAAGGACACTAGAAAGAAAATTTTAAAGCCTCCTGTTAGGCCATCATCTACACGACATAGCCCTGAATTTTCCAATGCGTAGCTCTTTGCAAAAGAGAGATATTGGCAAGGAAAAGCTGTCTTGTACCTTTGCATTTTTCTCCCAAACGAAGGACACTAGAAAGAAAATTTTAAAGCCTCCTGTTAGGCCATCATCTACATGACATAGCCCTGAATTTTCCAATGCGTAGCTCTTTGCAAAAGAGAGATATTGGCAAGGAAAAGCTGTCTTGTACCTTTGCATTTTTCTCCCAAACGAAGGACACTAGAAAGAAAATTTTAAAGCCTCCTGTTAGGCCATCATCTACACGACATAGCCCTGAATTTTCCAATGCGTAGCTCTTTGCAAAAGAGAGATATTGGCAAGGAAAAGCTGTCTTGTACCTTTGCATTTTTCTCCCAAACGAAGGACACTAGAAAGAAAATTTTAAAGCCTCCTGTTAGGCCATCATCTACACGACATAGCCCTGAATTTTCCAATGCGCAGCTCTTTGCAAAAGAGAGATATTGGCAAGGAAAAGCTGTCTTGTACCTTTGCATTTTTCTCCCAAACGAAGGACACTAGAAAAAATTTTTAAAGCCTCCTGTTAGGCCATCATCTACACGACATAGCCCTGAATTTTCCAATGCGCAGCTCTTTGCAAAAGAGAGATATTGGCAAGGAAAAGCTGTCTTGTACCATTGCATTTTTCTCCCAAACGAAGGACACTAGAAAGAAAATTTTAAAGCCTCCTGTTAGGCCATCATCTACACGACATAGCCCTGAATTTTCCAATGCGTAGCTCTTTGCAAAAGAGAGATATTGGCAAGGAAAAGCTGTCTTGTACCTTTACATTTTTCTCCCAAACGAAGGACACTAGAAAGAAAATTTTAAAGCCTCCTGTTAGGCCATCATCTACACGACATAGCCCTGAATTTTCCAATGCGCAGCTCTTTGCAAAAGAGAGATATTGGCAAGGAAAAGCTGTCTTGTACCTTTGCATTTTTCTCCCAAACGAAGGTCACTAGAAAGAAAATTTTAAAGCCTCCTGTTAGGCCATCATCAACACGACATAGCCCTGAATTATCTAATGCGCAGCTCTTTGCAAAAGAGAGATATTGGCAAGGAAAAGCTGTCTTGTACCTTTGCATTTTTCTCCCAAACGAAGGACACTAGAAAGAAAATTTTAAAGCCTCCTGTTAGGCCATCATCTACACGACATAGCCCTGAATTTTCCAATGCGTAGCTCTTTGCAAAAGAGAGATATTGGCAAGGAAAAGCTGTCTTGTACCTTTGCATTTTTCTCCCAAACGAAGGACACTAGAAAGAAAATTTTAAAGCCTCCTGTTAGGCCATCATCTACACGACATAGCCCTGAATTTTCCAATGCGCAGCTCTTTGCAAAAGAGAGATATTGGCAAGGAAAAGCTGTCTTGTACCATTGCATTTTTCTCCCAAACGAAGGACACTAGAAAGAACATTTTAAAGCCTCCTGTTAGGCCATCATCTACACGATGAGTGTTAATCCATCAATGCATTCTGTTGCTGGGGAAGATGGTTGCGGCCTACGAGGCCATTCAGTTTGGCAGGTTCCATGCCAGAGTGTTCCAGTGGGACCTGTTGGACAAGTGGTCCGGATCCCACCTACACATGCACCGGAGGAAAATCCTGTCTTCCAAGACCAGAATCTTACTCCATTGGTGGCTGCACAGTTCTCACCTCCTAGAGGGGCGATGGTTCGGGATCCAGGACTGGATCCTAGGGACCATGGATGCAACCCTCCGAGGCTGGGGAGCAGTCACACAGGGGGAAAACATCCAAGGAAGATGGTCAAGTCAGGAAAGTTTTCTCCACATAAATGTTCTGGAGTTAAGGGCCATTTAATAACTGCAGACACAGTACGCACTGGGACGGGTGCCCAGCATCCTCTACGGACTAAGAGAAAAGGATTTACCGGTAGGTATTAAAATCCTATTTTCTCTAACGTCCTAGAGGATGCTGGGGACTCCGTAAGGACCATGGGGATAGATAGGCTCCGCAGGAGACATGGGTACTTTAAGAAAGACTTTAGTTCTGGGTGTGCACTGGCTCCTCCCTCTATGCCCCTCCTCCAGACCTCAGTTTGATACTGTGCCCAGTGGAGACTGGGTGCTTTTCAGGAGCTCTCCTGAGCTTTCTGACAGAAAGTATTTTGTTAGGTTTTTAATTTTCAGGGAGCACTGCTGGTCAATGTCTCCGCGGAGGAATTGATTATAATTCATTTTAATGAACATCATCTTCTCCACATTTTCTGGATGTAACCTCGTACGCCGATTGCTGACAAGGTGAGCGGCGGCACTAAACACTCTTTCGGAGTACACACTTGTGGGAGGGCAACTTAGGTAGAATAAAGCCAGTTTGTGCAAGGGCCTCCAAATTGCCTCTTTTTCCTGCCAGTATAAGTACGGACTGTGTGACGTGCCTACTTGGATGCGGTCACTCATATAATCCTCCACCATTCTATCAATGTTGAGAGAATCATATGCAGTGACAGTAGACGACATGTCCGTAATCGTTGTCAGGTCCTTCAGTCCGGACCAGATGTCAGCATCAGCAGTCGCTCCAGACTGCCCTGCATCACCGCCAGCGGGTGGGCTCGGAATTCTGAGCCTTTTCCTCGCACCCCCAGTTGCGGGAGAATGTGAAGGAGGAGATGTTGACAGGTCGCGTTCCGCTTGACTTGACAATTTTGTCACCAGCAGGTCTTTCAACCCCAGCAGACCTCTGTCTGCCGGAAAGAGAGATCCAAGGTAGGCTTTAAATCTAGGATCGAGCACGGTGGCCAAAATGTAGTGCTCTGATTTCAACAGATTGACCACCCGTGAATCCTTGTTAAGCGAATTAAGGGCTGCATCCACAAGTCCCACATGCCTAGCGGAATCGCTCCATGTTAGCTCCTTCTTCAATGCCTCCAGCTTCTTCTGCAAAAGCCTGATGAGGGGAATGACCTGACTCAGGCTGGCAGTGTCTGAACTGACTTCACGTGTGGCAAGTTCAAAGGGCATCAGAACCTTGCACAACGTTGAAATCATTCTCCACTGCACTTGAGACAGGTGCATTCCATCTCCTATATCGTGCTCAATTGTATAGGCTTGAATGGCCTTTTGCTGCTCCTCCAACCTCTGAAGCATATAGAGGGTTGAATTCCACCTCGTTACCACTTCTTGCTTCAGATGATGGCAGGGCAGGTTCAGTAGTTTTTGGTGGTGCTCCAGTCTTCTGTACGTGGTGCCTGTACGCCGAAAGTGTCCCGCAATTTTTCTGGCCACCGACAGCATCTCTTGCACGCCCCTGTCGTTTTTTAAAAAATTCTGCACCACCAAATTCAAGGTATGTGCAAAACATGGGACGTGCTGGAATTTGCCCATATTTAATGCACACACAATATTGCTGGCGTTGTCCGATGCCACAAATCCACAGGAGAGTCCAATTGGGGTAAGCCATTCCGCGATGATCTTCCTCAGTTGCCGTAAGAGGTTTTCAGCTGTGTGCGTATTCTGGAAAGCGGTGATACAAAGCGTAGCCTGCCTAGGAAAGAGTTGGCGTTTGCGAGATGCTGCTACTGGTGCCGCCGCTGCTGTTCTTGCGGCGGGAGTCCATACATCTACCCAGTGGGCTGTCACAGTCATATAGTCCTGACCCTGCCCTGCTCCACTTGTCCACATGTCCGTGGTTAAGTGGACATTGGGTACAACTGCATTTTTTAGGAGACTGGTGAGTCTTTTTCTGACGTCCGTGTACATTCTCGGTATCGCCTGCCTAGAGAAGTGGAACCTAGATGGTATTTGGTAACGGGGGCACACTGCCTCAATAAATTGTCTAGTTCCCTGTGAACTAACGGCGGATACCGGACGCACGTCTAACACCAACATAGTTGTCAAGGACTCAGTTATCCGCTTTGCAGTAGGATGACTGCTGTGATATTTCATCTTCCTCGCAAAGGACTGTTGAACAGTCAATTGCTTACTGGAAGTAGTACAAGTGGGCTTACGACTTCCCCTCTGGGATGACCATCGACTCCCAGCGGCAACAACAGCAGCGCCAGCAGCAGTAGGCGTTACACGCAAGGATGCATCGGAGGAATCCCAGGCAGGAGAGGACTCGTCAGACTTGCCAGTGACATGGCCTGCAGGACTATTGGCATTCCTGGGGAAGGAGGAAATTGACACTGAGGGAGTTGGTGGGGTGGTTTGCGTGAGCTTGGTTACAAGAGGAAGGGATTTACTGGTCAGTGGACTGCTTCCGCTGTCACCCAAAGTTTTTGAACTTGTCACTGACTTATTATGAATGCGCTGCAGGTGACGTATAAGGGAGGATGTTCCGAGGTGGTTAACGTCCTTACCCCTACTTATTACAGCTTGACAAAGGGAACACACGGCTTGACACCTGTTGTCCGCATTTCTGGTGAAATACCTCCACACCGAAGAGCTGATTTTTTTGGTATTTTCACCTGGCATGTCAACGGCCATATTCCTCCCACGGACAACAGGTGTCTCCCCGGGTGCCTGACTTAAACAAACCACCTCACCATCAGAATCCTCCTGGTCAATTTCCTCCCCAGCGCCAGCAACACCCATATCCTCCTCATCCTGGTGTACTTCAACACTGACATCTTCAATCTGACTATCAGGAACTGGACTGCGGGTGCTCCTTCCAGCACTTGCAGGGGGCATGCAAATAGTGGAAGGCGCATGCTCTTCACGTCCAGTGTTGGGAAGGTCAGGCATCGCAAACGACACAATTGGACTCTCCTTGTGGATTTGGGATTTCAAAGAACGCACAGTTCTTTGCGGTGCTTTTGCCAGCTTGAGTCTTTTCAGTTTTCTAGCGAGAGGCTGAGTGCTTCCATCCTCATGTGAAGCTGAACCACTAGCCATGAACATAGGCCAGGGCCTCAGCCGTTCCTTGCCACTCCGTGTGGTAAATGGCATATTGGCAAGTTTACGCTTCTCCTCCGACAATTTTATTTTAGGTTTTGGAGTCCTTTTTTTTCTGATATTTGGTGTTTTGGATTTGACATGCTCTGTACTATGACATTGGGCATCGGCCTTGGCAGACGACGTTGCTGGCATTTCATCGTCTCGGCCATGACTAGTGGCAGCAGCTTCAGCACGAGGTGGAAGTGGATCTTGATCTTTCCCTAATTTTGGAACCTCAACTTTTTTGTTCTCCATATTTTATAGGCAGAACTAAAAGGCACCTCAGGTAAACAATGGAGATGGATGGATTGGATACTAGTATACAATTATGGACGGACTGCCACGGTTAGGTGGTATAAAAAAACCACGGTTAGGTGGTATATATTATAATAATAATACAATTATGGATGGACGGACTGCCTGCCGACTGCCGACACAGAGGTAGCCACAGCCGTGAACTACCGCACTGTACACTGGTTGATAAAGAGATAGTAGTATACTCGTAACAACTAGTATGACACTATGACGACGGTATAAAGAATGAAAAAAAAACCACGGTTAGGTGGTATATATTATAATAATAATACAATTATGGATGGACGGACTGCCTGCCGACTGCCGACACAGAGGTAGCCACAGCCGTGAACTACCGCACTGTACACTGGTTGATAAAGAGATAGTAGTATACTCGTAACAACTAGTATGACACTATGACGACGGTATAAAGAATGAAAAAAAAACCACGGTTAGGTGGTATATATTATAATAATAATACAATTATGGATGGACGGACTGCCTGCCGACTGCCGACACAGAGGTAGCCACAGCCGTGAACTACCGCACTGTACACTGGTTGATAAAGAGATAGTAGTATACTCGTAACAACTAGTATGACACTATGACGACGGTATAAAGAATGCAAAAAAAACCACAGTTAGGTGGTATATATTATAATAATAATACAATTATGGATGGACGGACTGCCTGCCGACTGCCGACACAGAGGTAGCCACAGCCGTGAACTACCGCACTGTACACTGGTTGATAAAGAGATAGTAGTATACTCGTAACAACTAGTATGACACTATGACGACGGTATAAAGAATGAAAAAAAAAACACGGTTAGGTGGTATATATTATAATAATAATACAATTATGGATGGACGGACTGCCTGCCGACTGCCGACACAGAGGTAGCCACAGCCGTGAACTACCGCACTGTACACTGGTTGATAAAGAGATAGTAGTATACTCGTAACAACTAGTATGACACTATGACGACGGTATAAAGAATGCAAAAAAAACCACAGTTAGGTGGTATATATTATAATAATAATACAATTATGGATGGACGGACTGCCTGCCGACTGCCGACACAGAGGTAGCCACAGCCGTGAACTACCGCACTGTACACTGGTTGATAAAGAGATAGTAGTATACTCGTAACAATTAGGATGACACTATGACGGTATAAAGAATGAAAAAAAAACCACGGTTAGGTGGTAGGTATATAATAATAAATAATACAATTCTGGTCGGACGGACTGCCTGCCGTGTGCCGACACAGAGGTAGCCACAGCCGTGAACTACCGCACTGTACACTGGTTGATAAAGAGATAGTAGTATACTCGTAACAATTAGGATGACACTATGACGGTATAAAGAATGAAAAAAAAACCACGGTTAGGTGGTAGGTATATAATAATAAATAATACAATTCTGGTCGGACGGACTGCCTGCCGTGTGCCGACACAGAGGTAGCCACAGCCGTGAACTACCGCACTGTACACTGGTTGATAAAGAGATAGTAGTATACTCGTAACAATTAGGATGACACTATGACGGTATAAAGAATGAAAAAAAAACCACGGTTAGGTGGTAGGTATATAATAATAAATAATACAATTCTGGTCGGACGGACTGCCTGCCGTGTGCCGACACAGAGGTAGCCACAGCCGTGAACTACCGCACTGTACACTGGTTGATAAAGAGATAGTAGTATACTCGTAACAATTAGGATGACACTATGACGGTATAAAGAATGAAAAAAAAACCACGGTTAGGTGGTAGGTATATAATAATAAATAATACAATTCTGGTCGGACGGACTGCCTGCCGTGTGCCGACACAGAGGTAGCCACAGCCGTGAACTACCGCACTGTACACTGGTTGATAAAGAGATAGTAGTATACTCGTAACAATTAGGATGACACTATGACGGTATAAAGAATGAAAAAAAAACCACGGTTAGGTGGTAGGTATATAATAATAAATAATACAATTCTGGTCGGACGGACTGCCTGCCGTGTGCCGACACAGAGGTAGCCACAGCCGTGAACTACCGCACTGTACACTGGTTGATAAAGAGATAGTAGTATACTCGTAACAATTAGGATGACACTATGACGGTATAAAGAATGAAAAAAAAACCACGGTTAGGTGGTAGGTATATAATAATAAATAATACAATTCTGGTCGGACGGACTGCCTGCCGTGTGCCGACACAGAGGTAGCCACAGCCGTGAACTACCGCACTGTACTGTGTCTGCTGCTAATATAGACTGGTTGATATTTAAAGAGATATTAGTAGTATACAACAATACTATACTGGTGGTCAGGCACTGGTCACCACTCCTGCAGCAAAAGTGTGCACTGTTAATTAATATAATTGTACTCCTGGCTCCTGCTAACAACCTGCAGTGCTCCCCAGTCTCCCCCACAATTAATTATAAGCTTTTAATTTATACATTGATGACTGTGCAGCACACTGGGCTGAGCTGAGTGCACACAGACTGAGTCACACTGTGTGACTGACTGTGCTGTGTATCGTTTTTTTTTTCAGGCAGAGAACGGATATAGCAGAGAGAAGTGAACGGATATATTATATTAAATAAAAGTTAACTAGCAACTGCACTGGTCACTGACTGTGGTAAACTAACTCTGTCTGCGACTCTGCACAATCTCTCTCTATCTAATCTATCTATCTCTATTCTAATGGAGAGGACGCCAGACACGTCCTCTCCCTATCAATCTCAATGCACGAGTGAAAATGGCGGCGACGCGCGGCTCCTTATATAGAATCCGAGTCTCGCGATAGAATCCGAGCCTCGCGAGAATCCGACAGCGTCATGATGACGTTCGGGCGCGCTCGGGTTAACCGAGCAAGGCGGGAAGATCCGAGTCGCTCGGACCCGTGGAAAAAAAAGTGAAGTTTGTGCGGGTTCGGATTCAAAGAAACCGAACCCGCTCATCTCTACTGTTTTATTCCTGGGTTATATAGCGCTGGGGGGTGTGCAGGCATACTCTCTCTCTGTCTCTCCAAAGGGCCTTGTGGGGAAACTGTCTTCAGAAAAAGCATTCCCTGTGTGTGTAGTGTGTCGGTACACGTGTGTCGACATGTCTGAGGAAGAAGGCTATATTAGAGAGGAGCGGGAGCAAATGAATGTGGTGTCTCCGCCGACAGCTGATTGGATGGATATGTGGAATGTTTTAAATGCTAGTGTAAACTCATTGCACAAAAGATTAGACAAGGCAGAAGCTTTGGGACAGTCAGGGTTTCAACCCATGCCTGATCCTATGTTGCAGGGGCTGTCAGGGTCTCATAAGCGCCCACTATCCCAGATTGTTGACACAGATACCGACACGGATTCTGACTCCAGTGTCGATTACGATGATGCAAAGTTACAGCCAAAATAGGCAAAATCCATTCGATTTATGATTATGGCAATAAAAGAAGTTTTGCACATCACAGAGGAACCCCCTGTCGCTGACAAGAGGGTACATATGTACAAGGGAAAGAAGCCTGAGGTAACCTTTCCCCCCTCACACGAGCTGAACGAGTTATGTGAAAAAGCTTGGGAATCTCCAGATAAAAGACTGCAGATTTCCAAAAGGATTCTTATGGCGTATCCTTTCCCATCAACGGATAGGTTACGATGGGAATGCTCCCCTAGGGTGGACAAAGCATTAACACGCTTATCCAAGAAGGTAGCCCTCCCGTCCCAGGATACGGCTACCTTCAAAGAGTGTGCTGACCGCAAACAGGAGATTACCCTGAAGTCCATTTATACACATTCAGGTACCTTACTCAGACCGGCAATTGCGTCGGCCTGGGTGTGTAGTGCTGTAGCGGCATGGACAAATACCTTATCTGAGGGGATGGATAGCCTAGACAAGGATACTATTTTATTGACCCTGGGGCATATAAGAGATGCTGTCCTATATATGTGTGTATGCAAACTACAGGTGGTGCTGCAGGGCCCACACCCTTTTACTTGTCTTGTAGAGCAGCTCTGAAGCTGTTACAGTGCCCAGCTGCTGCAAGAAATCAGCTTGAATGCTTCAGGGGCTTGGGCATGGCCAACATGAGCCCCACACCGAAGGAGGGTGGGGGTGTTTAATGCAAACTTGGGGTTATACAAGCGCCGCAAAAGGCTGCCATGCCCTGCATGCCCCTTTTCTCTTTTCATATACAGATGAGGGTTCCAGCCAACTTTGGCCCACTGCTTGGATGACATCACCGTATGCAAATCCGTCTGCTGCAGACCTTCCCCCAGGAATGCTTGCAATAGTTGTTGCATATGGTTTAATGTCTGAGGGTGCTTCAGTATTAGGCAGCCTTCCGCCCTCCCATGTTCATCTGAAAAGATGTGGTCTCCCTGCAGTTGTTGTCCCCAGACGAGAGTTCCCTTGTGCTTCCTCAGTTAAATCTCCTTAACTTGACGGGGGTGTGCCCGAGCAGCCGCCCTCCCCAGCCCTATCCCAACACATACTTATCTTGCATATGAGATCTCTTGATCATGAAGATAGTTCTCACAGGTTGAGGTTCATCCTGGCCCCGCTCCCCGCTGGAGAGCGCTGATGGGGACAGCAGCGGGGCTTCAGCAGAAGGGTGAGTATGTGTGGCCAGAGACCTCCCTTCCCATGTGCAGGCCTGCAGAGTCTGCCACGCAGGATGGGGCATGTGGCACTCTCCCTCCCAGGGGCTCTTCCAGATGTAGCTCCTCAGCAGTATTTTTCCCGGGCTGCGCGGCGCTCTCCCCGACTGGCATCCGCCCTGGAACACTGCCTTCCTCAACGCAACATCAGCAGGGGGCCCTGGCCTCATCACCATCCCAGGTCTTTCTCATGTATGTATCATGTATGTGTGTGTGATATATGTATGAATCATATATGTTTGTGATATATATATATATATGTATGTATCTATCTATCTATCGTATGTGTGTGTATATATATGTATCTATCATGTATGTATGTATGTATCTATCTTGTATGTATGTGTTCTATCTATCTATCTATCTATCTATCGTGTGTGTGATATATGTATGTATCTATCATGTATGTGTTATATGTATGTATCACACCTTCCTCTATACATATACATACATACATACATACATACATACATACACACACCTATATCTGTACGTACACTGACATACACACACCAACATCTATAGATAAACACGCTGACCCCTAAACGTACACCAACGTACCCACACCTGCATCTATACCTACACATGCTGACACGTGGACGTACACCGGCTTACCCACATGTGAATCTATACATACATGTGCTGACACCTGGACATACACTGATGTACCCACACCTAACATCTATACATATACATGCTAACACCTGGACGTATACAGACGTACCCACATTTGCATCCATGCATATATAGATGTAGGTGTGTGTACGTCAGTGTACGTCCAGGTGTCAACGCGTGTATGTATAGATGCAGGTGTGGGTACGTCTGTGTATGTCCAGGTGTCAGAATGTGTATGTATAGATGCAGGTGTGGGAACGTCAGTGTAGGTTCAGGTGTCAGCGCGTGTATGTATAGATGCAGGTGCTTGTATGTCCAGATGTCAGTGCATGTATGTATAGATGCAAGTGTGGGTACGTCGGTGTATGTCCATTTGTCAGCGCGTGTATATATAGATGCAGGTGCTTGTATGTTGGTGTATGTCCAGGTGTCAGCATGTGTATGTATAGATGCAGGTGTGGGAATGTTGGTGTATGTCCAGGTGTCAGGGCGTGTATGTATGGATATTAGGTGTGGGTACATCAGTGTATGTCCAGGTGTTAGCGCATGTATGTATAGATGCAGGATAATAATCACACAGCGTGCCCCCCACCAACCACAAACCTCCCCCACCCCCCTGTATGACATAAACACCGCTAATTCCACTTACACACAATAATTTCAGTTTGCGACCAGGAGCCGGCAATGTATGTGCACCCAAATGAAGCCACTGTACATGCCCTGCAGGCTGCTATGTACTGCAACAGGTGCAACAAATGTAAATGCCCTATCTTTAAAATGGGGCATATTTTACTAAATTAAAAAAACCTGTAACTTTCTGTAAAACCTTAACCCCAAAAGGCACTACACTAACATCGGGGTGTAGAGTTGGATCTTGATCCAAGGCACCAACAGGCTAAAGCTTTGACTGTTCCCAGGATGCCTTGCACCGCCTCCTCTACAACCCTGCCCAGTGGCGTAACTAGACCTTTGTGGGCCCCATAGCAAAATTCTGAATGGGCCCACCAGCACTCAACAAGAATGAGTGGCGTTTGGGGTCAGAAAAGTAGAGGGGAAGGGGTCTGACAGAGTAGGGGGCAGGACATGAATGAATAGAAACTGAGGTGTCCATTATATAAAGAAATACAGTATGTGTGTCTGTGTGTATATCACACACACACACACATATAAGGGAAATTCAAATGCCCTCAATTATTGCGCCCATTACACTCTGGTTTAGGTGCACAAAGCACCTAAACCTGAATAAAGTAATGGGCGCGATCATGAAAAGACACCGTTTGGTTGCCCAAATGGGTCTCTTTGCACACATTTCAGCTTGTTTCCCCTGGGGGTAGCGAGCTGAAATAAACATGTCGCACCCGTTGGCAGTAACATTAGAATAGCTGCTGACGGGCACGATTGAGGGAGGAAAGGGACATTTGAATCCAGCCCATAGATGCAATGTGAATATGTAATTTGTACCTTCCTATCTTAAAATGTATATAGTAGTGTTTACACTAGAGGTCTTTCCGAACCCCCTAATCCTAACATTGTAATTTGCTTTAGGGCGCACCTCCAATTAGTCTAGTGTTTCGTATTTTCACATTAAATACTTTCTTGCATTGGTTGGTTAAAGATTAGATCGTATATTTTTCTAGATATAGCTGTGCATAGTCTACAAGGCTACATGCTTCTCCCCTAACTAGAGATGTGCAGCGGGCATTTTTCGTGTTTCATGTTTTGGTTTTGGTTTCGGATCCGCAGTTGTGTTTTGGATACGGACGCGTTTTGGCAAAACCACCCTTTCGGGTTTTGTATTCGGGTGATTTTTTTTTAAAACCTCAAACAGCTAAAATCATAGAATTTGGGGGTAATTTTGATCCTATAGTATTAAGCTCAATAACCATAATTTCTACTCCTTTCCAGTCTATTCTGAACACCTCACACCTCCCAATATTATTTTTAGTCCTAAAATTTGCACCAAGGTCCCTGGATGACTAAGCTAAGCGACCCAAGTGGGCAGCACAAACACCTGGCCCATCTAGGAGTGGCACTGCAGTGTCAGACAGGATGGCACTTAAAAAAATAGCCCCAAACAGCACATGATGCAAAGATAAATAAAAAAAGAGGCGCAAGATGAAATTGTAGTGTGTGTCTCTCCTGCTCAGTGTCAGTTCTCAGTAGTATCCTCATCAGTGCTCAGTATCACTGCTCATTGTCTTGTGCTGCAATGTGGTGCTCAGTATACTAGAGTACATTACTAATAGTCCAGTGCTGCATCTTGCTGCTCAGTGTCAGTTCTAGTATCCTCATCAGTGCTCAGTATCACTGCTCACTGTCTTGTGCTGCATTGTGGTGCTCAGTATACTACAGAACATTACTAATAGTCCAGTGCTGCATCTGGCTGCTCAGTGTCAGTTCTAGTAATCTCATCAGTGCTCCGTATCACTGCTCATTGTCTTGTGGTGCTCAGTATACTACAGTACATTACTAATACTCCAGTGTCTTGTGCCGCATATGGCTGCTGTAGGGTGCTGTGGTAGTGTCCTGTCACTGTGCATATGTCATCATTCCAGTCACAGTGATATCTGGTATCTATCTAGTGGTATCTAATTCCAGACATTACCACCGTCTAATTCCAGATATATTACTGGCATATAATTCCACACATTAAAAAATGGAGAACAAAAAGGTGGAGGGTAAAATAGGGAAAGATCAAGATCCACTTCCACCTAGTGCTGAAGCTGCTGCCACTAGTCAAGGCAGAGACAATTCAATGCCATCAACATTATGTAATGATTATACGATACATTATATATCATATCATTGTATGGTTGTAAAATACAACTTAAAAACTTTAATGAATAAATACATAAAGTAGCTTTTATGTAACCTTTTTAAACCTATTAGCATAGACCGAATCTCATCGTGTGTATAGGCCTTTAGTTCAACAACAGCATGGGACCAGTTAGTGTGTTTTGACCACTGCACAGCACCTGGTGTTATATAGTAAGCACCACTATGGCATAGTATACAGCATTATGGGCCTGATATGAGTGTGACCAGCGGTGATGTGGAATGCAGTAGGAGGTGCTGTTTAGCAAGCACCACTTCTATATTCACCATGCAGTATATTGTGTGAATATAGAAGTGTTGGCTGTGTTATGTATTAGAGTAATTATTGCAGCTCCCAGCTAAAATTGCAACAATGTAATTTAGTGACAAGCTGCAGAGATTAACCCTTTCTGTGGCTGCTGCACAACCTCTATTCATATCGCTGAATTCAATTAGGGAGATGTTCTCACCCCGCGAGCAAGCGCAGGTATATGCCACACTTAAATGTATGGGTATGGTCTCCATAAAATGAGCGTAGCCTTGCAGGCAAAGACTACCTTACACCCTAGTTCTTGACCCTGCACCAACAGACCTCGGCCACCACAGGGAAAAAAGTACAGTAATTTCCACCATGTTAAGCCCCACACATTAATGCCCTTTGGAACATATTATGTCACACACCACAATATCTGTGATACACTATGCCCTACAGTAAAGCTTCTAATTACTTTTACAAAAACTGCTCAACGCCAAGAGTTTCACGTGCTGGGTGTCATGCTCATTGCCAGGGGTTTCACTCTCTGGGTGTCATGCTCATTGCCAGGGGGAACGCAGTAGGAGGTGTTATATAGTAAGCACCACTATGGCATAGTATATAGCATTATATATATTGTGAGCACTGGTGATGTTGAGTGCAGTAGAGCTCCTGCTGGGTAATTACAATTTACTACAACCACCAATATATTCTGCTGCACTATATATATGCAAAGCTAATTCTGCTGGGTAATTACAATTGACTACAACCACCAATATATTCTGCTGCACTATATCTATATTTGCAAAGCTAATTCTGCTGGGTAATTACAATTGACTACAACCACCAATATATTCTGCTGCACTATATCTATATATGCAAAGCTAATTCTGCTGAGTAATTACAATTGACTACAACCACCAATATATTCTGCTGCACTATATCTATATATGCAAAGCTAATTCTGCTGGGTAATGTAAATTGAAACATTATTGCATAGTATGTGATTTTTAAGTACTTTTTTAAAGTTTTGAATGATAAAGACCCAGTTTAATCTTTGTGGAATGCCTGGTTGTTGTTTTTAAGGTAATTTATTGCCTGGCATTTGAGGTGGGGGGGGTTTGGTTACAGATTTCAATTATTGGTTTTACTTGTAATAGTCTTCTACTTAAGTCCAATGGTGTAGGCTGTGCAAAGCCGTTTGGCTGTGCATTTATTGATCCAAGCGTGCATTTTTATCAAAGCGTGATAAAATTGACACATAACAGCAGCGTTCAATCAGCGTTAATTTATCTTCAGCTGATATCGATTGTGAATTGACGTTTCTTCTCTTCTTGTCACCTACAGTTAATTACAATTGACTACAACCACCAATATATTCTGCTGCACTATATCTATATATGCAAAGCTAATTCTGCTGGGTAATGCAAATTGAAACATTATTGCATAGTATGTGATTTTGAAGTACTTTTTTAAAGTTTTGAATGATATAGACCCAGTTTAATCTTTGTGGAATGCCTGGTTGTTGTTTTTAAGGTAATTTATTGCCTGGCATTTGAGGGGGTGGGGTGTGGTTACAGATTTCAATTATTGGTTTCACTTGTAATAGTCTTCTACTTAAGTCCAATGGTGTAGGCTGTGCAAAGCCATTTGGCTGTGCATTTATTGATCTAAGCGTGCATTTTTATCAAAGCTTGGTAAAATTGACACATAACAGCAGCGTTCAATCAGCGTTAATTTATCTTCAGCTGATATCGATTGTGAATTGACGTTTCTTCTCTTCTTGTCACCTACAGTTAATTACAATTGACTACAACCACCAATATATTCTGCTGCACTATATCTATATATGCAAAGCTAATTCTGCTGGGTTATGCAAATTGAAACATTATTGCATAGTATGTGATTTTGAAGTACTTTTTTAAAGTTTTGAATGATATAGACCCAGTTTAATCTTTGTGGAATGCCTGGTTGTTGTTTTTAAGGTAATTTATTGCCTGGCATTTGAGGGGGTGGGGTGTGGTTACAGATTTCAATTATTGGTTTCACTTGTAATATCTTCTACTTAAGTCCAATGGTGTAGGCTGTGCAAAGCCGTTTGGCTGGGCATTTATTGATCTAAGCGTGCATTTTTATCAAAGCGTGATAAAATTGACACATAACAGCAGTGTTCAATCAGCATTAATTTATCTTCAACTGATATCAATTGTGAATTGACGTTTCTTCTCTTCTTGTCACCTACAGGTAATTACAATTGACTACAACCACCAATATATTCTGCTGCACTATATCTATATATGCAAAGCTAATTCTGCTGGGTAATGCAAATTGAAACATTATTGCATAGTATGTGATTTTGAAGTACTTTTTTAAAGTTTTGAATGATATAGACCCAGTTTAATATTTGTGGAATGCCTGGTTGTTGTTTTTAAGGTAATTTATTGCCTGGCATTTGAGGGGGTGGGGTGTGGTTACAGATTTCAATTATTGGTTTCACTTGTAATAGTCTTTTACTTAAGTCCAATGGTGTAGGCTGTGCATTTATTGATCTAAGCATGCATTTTTATCAAAGCGTGATAAAATTGACACATAACAGCAGTGTTCAATCAGCATTAATTTATCTTCAGCTGATATCGATTGTGAATTGACGTTTCTTCTCTTCTTGTCACCTCCAGGTAATTACAATTGACTACAACCACCAATATATTCTGCTGCACTATATCTATATATGCAAAGCTAATTCTGCTGGGTAATGCAAATTGAAACATTATTGCATAGTATGTGATTTTGAAGTACTTTTTTAAAGTTTTGAATGATATAGACCCAGTTTAATATTTGTGGAATGCCTGGTTGTTGTTTTTAAGGTAATTTATTGCCTGGCATTTGAGGGGGTGGGGTGTGGTTACAGATTTCAATTATTGGTTTCACTTGTAATAGTCTTCTACTTAAGTCCAATGGTGTAGGCTGTGCAAAGCCATTTGGCTGTGCATTTATTGATCTAAGCGTGCATTTTTATCAAAGCGTGATAAAATTGACACATAACAGCAGTGTTCAATCAGCGTTCAATCGAAGTGAAAAAGAAGGAAAACAGAAGCACACCAATCTAACAAAACAAAGAAAACTGAAGAACTAATAACAAATGTGAGTCACTTACTCCTCAGATCACTCACCTCCTGATTGTTGCATCTGATTACATAGCACAGAACTACCTTACTTGGACATTTCATAAACCATCCATTTCACCTACAAATGCCTGTATCTGTATTATTGTAATTTTGTTTTTTAAGCACAGCTGCACCAATGCAATTTTACCTGCAAACACTTAAAACATCTAACATAATTACCATTGCTTCTTAAACCTCTCACAATCCTTTCATTTCTTACACTCCAAATACATTTCTGCACCCACTTTATCGACGCTTTTGACTCATTTCATACTAAATCTACACCCCTTGAGCCTACACTGCTTTTCTCACCTGCATTTCTGCAATTCTTCTGCTCGGATTGCCTTACAGTCTCCTCTCCTACTTCCACTACTTCAACCTATTTACCTACTTAACACTAAGTCAAGGTTTTCTTATACTCCCCACATCACTCAGTGTCTACCTAATAATGTATCTTTATCCTTCCCCACTAGTCTCCTCCACCTCCTCCTCTCTCCCCTCCTCTGTCTCCCCTCCATCCCTCTGTTTCCTTCCCCCACCTTTCCTGTTACCCCACTTTCATTCACCTCTGCCCCATGGTCCTGCTACCCCACAACTCAGCCCTGCTCCCTCTCTCCCTTCCCTGTCACCTCCCCACACCCCCATCCACATCACACTGACCTCCCTCCCTGCCCACCTCCTGCAGTTTCCCCTCCTAGCTCAGGTACCCGTACCATCACTACTCTCTCATCATCCCTGCCCTCAAAGTTAATCCCACCTCATCTCTACAGCAACCCTGAAAATCTAATTCACATCTCTCCCACAAACTCATACCCCCTATCCTGTGCCCTCTGGAATGCCAGATCTGTTTGTAACAAACTGGTCCCCACTCATGACCTTTTCATTTCCAACTCCCTAAACCTACTAGCCATTACTGAAACTTGGATTACGCCCTCTGACACTACTTCTGCTGCTGCTCTCTCTGCTGGGGGCCTTACATTCACACACACACCCCGACCTGGGGGTCGCCATGGGGGTGGTGTTGGGGTCCTTTTACCTTCTAGTTACTCCTACCAACTCATACCACCAGAACCATCCCTTATATTCTCTACATTTGAGGACCACGCCATATGCCTCTTCCAACCAGTCCATCTTAGAGTAGCTGTCATTTACCGCCCCCCTGGCACTGCTTCCAAATTCATCGACAACTTTGCTTCCTGGCTTCCTCACTTCTGACATTCCCACCATTATCCTAGGCGATTTCAACATCCCTATTGACATCCCCACACAATCCCCTGCCTCTAAACTCCTTAACCTCACCTCTTCACTTGGTCTCTCCCAGTGGACCTCCTCACCCTCCCATGTGAATGGGAGCTCACTGGATCTGGTCTTCACTCACCGCTGTGATATTTCTGATTTTTCCAACTCCCCATTTCCCCTCTCTGACCACCACCTGCTCTCCTTCAACCTATCTCTCTCGACTTCCCCATCTCTACCTCCTAAGGCTACCATCACTAAGCGTAACATTGAAGCTATTGACACCACATTCCTTTCCTCCCTGTTTGACTCACTTCTCTCTCCTATTCTCTCTCTCTCATGCCCTGAACAAGCCACTTCCACATACAATGCTTCCCTTACTTCTGCTCTTGACTCTGTTGCTCCACCAACCACTATTCACCCTTGCAAATTAACACCTCAACCCTGGCACACCAAATGCACCAGATATCTGCAAAAATGCTCATGTACTGCTGAGCGACACTGGAGGAAATCACGCTCTAAGGCAGACTTCCTCCATTTCAAACTTATGCTCTCATCCTTCAGTGCTGCCCTTTCTCTTGCTAAACAGTCATACTTCAAGAACCTCATCTCCTCCCAGTCTTCCAACCCCCGGCGCCTCTTTGCCACTCTCAACTCACTCCTCTGCCCACCTCCACCTCGTCTCCCTTCCTCACTCTCTGCTCTTGACTTTGCCACTTACTTCACATCCAAAATTGACTCCATACGTCAGGACATCACATCACACCAGACTATCAGTAACCAGCCTTCTCCCATCCCTTACCAACCCTCCCCATCCCTCGTACCAACTCTGTCATCTTTCTCCCATGCATCTGGAGAGGAAGTCATGGCCCTCATTCGTTCCTGTCCCCTCACCACCTCCCCACTTGACCCTATCCCCTCCCGCCTCCTTTGCCACCTCTCTTCTTCTGCTTGTTCCCATCTTTCCCACCTTCTCAATCTCTCCCTCTCATCAGGCACTGTCCCCTCTGCCTTCAAGCACGCTCTCATCTCTCCTATTCTTAAAAAACCTACCCTTGATCCAAACACTCTCTCCAACTACCGACCCATCTCTCTCCTCCCTTTTGCCTCCAAACTCCTTGAGCGTATTGTCTACAACCGCCTTACTTCCTTTCTTTCCTCACACTCACTGCTTGACCCATTCCAGTCTGGCTTCTGTCCTCTCCACTCCACTGAAACTGCCCTTACAAAAGTATGCAATGACCTCCATGCTGCTAAATCTAAGGGACACTACTCTCTACTTATTCTACTTGATCTCTCTGCTGCTTTTGACACTGTGGACCATCCTCTCCTACTGCAAATCCTTCACTCCATTGGTCTGCGTAACACTGCCCTCTCTTGGTTGTCGTCCTACCTTTCTGACCGTTCATTCTCTGTCTCCTCTTATGACTCCACCTCCCCCTCACTTCCACTAACTGTAGGGGTACCCCAAGGTTCTGTCCTTGGTCCTCTTCTCTTCTCTCTCTATACGTCCTCACTAGGTAAGCTCATTAGTTCTTTTGGTTTCCAATATCATCTCTATGCTGATGACACTCAAATCTATCTTTCCTCTCCAGACCTCTCCCCTACTCTCCTCACTCGTATCTCCAACTGTCGCTCTCAAGACCCACTTCTTCACCAAACCCAGCCAAATCTCATCCTAAACCTCTGTTCCATGCTCTCTATGTACCCCATCTGTCTCACCCCTGTCTGTCTACCCCTCCCTTTTAGAATGTAAGCTCTCACGAGCAGGGCCCTCTTCCCTCATGTGCTTACTCTTTTCTTACTTTAATAATCTTCAGCTGCACCAAATCCAGCAGTCTTCTGCCACCTGATACTTATTCCAGTGTCATCTGCTGATGTAGCTATGTTTATTTACCCTGTACTTGTCCTATATTGTCGTCAACTGTAAGTTGCTGTTTTCCTGTTTGATTATTTGTTTATGTACTCTGTAATTGGGCACTGCGGAACCCTTGTGGCGCCATATAAATAAAGGATAATAATAATAATAATAAATAATATAATATATAGCAGTACGGTACAGTAGGCCACTGCTCTACCTACCTCTGTGTCGTCAAGTATACTATCCATCCATACCTGTGGTGCATTTTAGAAAAAAACATGTCTCGGCAGAGCAATCTATAAATCCATCATTTTTCAGACAGCAACAGTGGGTATTGTAATAGTCACCCAATCCATCACTTTTATAGGGTTACATGCACCCACATGCTACAGCCTGTCTCAATAATTTTACTGTCACGCTGTGTGTGTTTGTGTTTTTATTTGGGTATTTTTTGTTGTTGTAGAACTACAGGTACCAGCAAGCCCGTTATTTCCCCGCCTGCTGGTACTTGAGGTTCTCCAAGTACCAGCAAGCGGGGGAGGCTTGCTGGGCCTTGTAGTTCCACAACGAAAAAACAATATTCTTTTTTTACACACATGGCTATCAGCCCGGCACCCACCACCCAGGGGTGCTGGGGACAGCCTCGGGCTTCACCCCTGGCCCTTGGGTGCCTCGAGGGGAGGAACCTCTTGATTTAAGGGGTCCCCACTCCTCCAGGGAACCCCGGCCAGGGGTGACTAGTTGGAGGGGTAATGCCAGGGCCGCAGGGACCTACATAAAAGCTGTGGCATTATCTCTCTGGCTAGTGGAGCCCGGTGCTGGTTTTAAAAATATGGGGGACCCCTACATCTATTGTCCCACGTATTTTTGGAACCTGGACCGGTCTAAGAGCCCGGTGCTAGTTGTCTAAATACGGGGAACCCCTGTCCAATTTTTCCCCCAGTATTTAAATAACCAGGACCGGCTCAAAGAGCCTGAGGCTGGTTATACTAAGGAGGGGGGACCTCACGCATTTTTTTTAACCCATTCAGACCCTTCTCCTTTAAGTTAATGGAAGCCCTGGACAACAAAATTGCATTCATGTCCTCCTCCCTCACCCTTCCCAGTCCCAAACACTCATTATTTTTTTTTTTAAATGTATAATATATAACGAGAACAATGAGCAGGCAGGCAGCGGGCATTGGCGGCATCGGACTGAGATAGAAATTAGTGGTGGAGGGCTGGGTCAGTTGATTGTGGGTTTGTAAGCCATTGGCGGTGGCAGCGGGTATCGGCTCAGAGGCAGTAGCGGGCATTGGCTAAGGGTCATCGGCAGGATTCGGCGGACATTATGGCTGTAGTGCCTCACTAGCCACTGACCTCACCGCACGCCACTGTGGGACAGATGTAACATGCAGAGAGAGGTAGATTTGGGAGGGGGAATGTCCTAGCATAACTGTTAATTGCAGTGTAATACTGTAATTCAGCTGTGCAGCATTTGTGGCTAAATGTCAAAGAAGCCAGTATTTACCCTGCATGCAAAACAATAAATGTTTTTGAACATACCTCCCAACTATCCCAATTTTTGCAGGACAGTCACTTTTTTGGGGAATGTCCAGCTAACCCAAACAACCCCCCCCCCCCCCTTCCCATGGGGAAGGGGGGGGGGGGGGTGGAAGGCTCCCTGTAGCTTGTTGCTCTGCAAATATGCACATTGTGGGTAATTCAGACCTGATCGCTAGGGTGTGTTTTTTGCATCCCTGTAATCAGGTAGTTGCCGCCTACAGCGGAAGGGAAAATTTGCTGTGCAGGTGTGTGATCACATGTGCACAAGAGCTGCACAGCTCAGCACTTACTCAGCCATTGAGGTGACGTCACAAATCCTCCCACAAAACGCCGGGTCCCTCCAGTGTTTTTCCGGACACTCCCTAGAAACATTCAGTTGCCACCCACACAAACACCCTCTTCTTGTCAATCTTCTTGTGATCTCCGGACCGTCGCACTTACGCATTGTGGCGCATACGCATGTGCAGTGCAGACCAGATTGCCCGCTGGGTGAAAATAAATTGAAGCGATCTGGTCTGAATAAGCCTCAATGTCTATTCACGGGAGACAGAGGGGCTGGGGCATGGCCAGCAGCTCACAGAGCACCTATAATGACAAAAATGGGAGACATGGCTCATGATCGCGATATACCTGCGAAGGTACGCCCTCTACTGATTGACAGGCAGAGGCATTCGCATTTTCTGCGGGGCACCCGGAGAAAATGTAGGCACACGCACAGGATGGACCCTGCGTATATGCCCCCATCCTCTTCATAGTTTTTGCGGTTGGAACGCGTATTACGATCCAAACTGAATTAGGCCCTATGTCTTATATACACGAGCAGTGTGAAAACATCAATCGATGGGGGTAATTCCAAGATGATCGCAGCAGGAATTTTGTTAGCAGTTGGGCAAAACCATGTGTACTGCAGGGGAGGCAGATATAACATGTGCAGAAAGAGTTAGATTTGGGTGAGTTATTTTGTTTCTGTGCAGGGTAAATACTGACTGCTTTATTTTTACACTGCAAATTAGATTGCAGATTGAACACACCACACCCAAATCTAACTCTCTCTGCACATGTTAAATCTGCCTTCCCTGCAGTGCACATAGGTGGTCATTCCGAGTTGTTCGCTCGGTAATTTTCTTCGCATCGCAGCGATTTTCCGCTTAATGCGCATGCGCAATGTTCACACTGCGACTGCGCCAAGTAAATTTGCTATGCAGTTAGGAATATTACTCACGGTTTTTTCATCGTTCTGGTGATCGTAATGTGATTGACAGGAAGTGGGTGTTTCTGGGCGGAAACAGGCCGCTTTATGGGCGTGTGGAAAAAAATGCTACCGTTTCTGGGAAAAACGCGGGAGTGGCTGGAGAAACGGAGGAGTGTCTGGGCGAATGCTGGGTGTGTTTGTGACGTCAAACCAGGAACGACAAGCACTGAACTGATCGCACTGGCAGAGTAAGTCTCGAGCTACTCAGAAACTGCACAGAGATGTCTTATCGCAATATTGCAAATCTTTCGTTCGCAATTTTAAGATGCTAAGATTCACTCCCAGTAGGCGGCAGCTTAGCGTGTGCAATGCTGCTAAAAGCAGCTTGCGAGCGAACAACTCGGAATGAGAGCCATGGGGGGTAATTCTGAGTTGATCGCAGCAGGATTTTTGTTAGCAGTTGGGCAAAACCATGTGCACTGCATTTACGAACAGATGATTTTTTTTATATACATTTTAAAATGTTAGTAAATGTGTGTGTTTTTTTCAACCTGGAAGCCCAACATCGATTAAGATCGATCTTAAATAGACCCCTGGGTTTTAAGGATAACCATGGTTGAGTCCAATGGTTAATTCACATTGACCAAAGTTCTAATTAAGTCACCTGTGCTCAAGCATGATATCCTTAAAATCTGGATTGCAATGACAGCATTTTGGAACTATGCCTAAGGGTTTAATTTTTACATTTATCCACTGACAATAAATCTACCTACAATATCCCTGTAACTGTTATGATTACAGTATTTCACTAAATAATTTAATTTGCTGAACCTTCTGTAAAAAGAAATATTAAGCTGCTGTAATTCCCAGATGCAGCAAATTTGTTAGCTAGTGGGCAAAACCATGTGCACTGCAGGGATGGGGGGGGGGCAGATATAACATTTGCAGAGAGATTTAGGTGGGTTATATTGTTTGTGTGCAGGGTAAATACTGGCTGTTTTGTTTTTACACTGCAATTTAGATTTCAGTTTGAACACACCGCACCAAAATCTAACTCTCTCTGCACATATTATACACCCCCCCCCCTGCAGTGTACATGGTTTTAGCTAATAAATTTGCTGCTGTGATCAGATCTGAGTTAAGCCCTATGTATTTGGCACTGGCAAAGGGTTAGAGGCCTTGCTGTAGAGCTCACACCTTTCTTATCATGCATTGTAATATTTCCTATGTCCTGATGTTGTGCTCTCTGCTCCATCCAAGTAAACAGCTATGTAGCATGGCTATCAAAGAGCGTGAAGTTTGCAGATTTCCTGGGATTAATGCTAAGGAATGCTATTCCAGAGGCTGCTGCTTTAATTCAAGTGTCACTGGGGTTAAATGGTGTTTTTACCTTAAAAACACAGGTAGAGTATATGGTACAGTGGTAAAGTGGGAGCATGTAGTGCTATCGATTACAGATTTGATGGAGCTTAAACATGGATAAGGTCCATGGCTCTAAGAGTTTATCTTTTGTATCCTTTATTCTTAGTCATGGTCAGATAAGATTAGAAAATACCATTTAAGTGGAAATTTCCTGTTAGCTGTTTTTCAGTTTGCTCAACTGTCTGATTAACTGGTCCTAAAAAAGGACCAAAGGAGCTAAATTGCCCTGTGATCTAGCTAAATTGCCCCAGTTAAAAAAAAAAAAAAAACTAAGCTGCTGTAATTCCTGGATGTTTCCTTACTGCATCAACAGGAAGTGACAAGAAACAATGTAATGTGGAACCGTACAGCAGAAGGGATTGCGGCTACCCCACAATAAGTGCAGCGGAATGTAAGAAGAGGAATTGTTGCTTTGACTGCAGCATTCCCGGGGTTAACTGGTGTTTCTTCAAGTCACAAGGTATGGAGCTGCTGTATAGTTACTCGCAAGTCAGTAGTTGTATGATGCTCACACCTGTTAAGCTGGATACACACAGAATGCCCTACACAGGGGGTGAAATGAGCACCCCCCCCACCCCCCGTACGCTCAGCACACATCACGCTGTGCTGAGCGGGGGGAGAGATGTGTGCTGAGCAGTTCGCTCAGCACACATCTCTCCCCAAAATCGGGCCGTGAATACGGACCTTTAAACTGGATCCACACTTAGATTATCTGTCCAATTTTTTTTTCTAGTTGAAACAAAATTATGCTAATATGTGGCAGCAAATGACAATTGACCATTTGCTCACAAACACTGGAAAACATCCAAAAATGGTCATTTAGATAAATTGGTTAAATCCATTTCATTTAGCTAATTTATCCAAACTACCTTTATTGTATCTTTGTGGGTGAATGATGTGTGGGTCAGTGTTGAGGGTGGTGGAGGAGATGGGTAATAGGCACAGCAGGGTGTGGACAGTCAAATAGTGTGCTTAGAGGTTCAGAGTCATTGTATGAGACTCTGGCAACAGTGACTTGATGAGTCTGGTGTCCATAGGGTGGGACGCATTAACCTTTTTATGCTATTGAAATAGTTCTCCTCCTGACCGACGCAGTTCCTTGCTCCGAGGTTGGTGTATTGTCCTGTTGCAGCGCCTCTCCACTGTGGTCACAGTGAGCTGTGTGGTGTTGCTGGCGCATGCCAATCTCCCCCCAACCTCCCTCTTGCATTTCAGACCTACGTACGCATGATGGGATCTTGTATGATATGCGCGTGTGCTGTAGAGATGAAAGTGGGGGTGAGGAGGCAGATCGTGAGATGGGGAAACTTATTATTTTTGTGATCGCAACGGCTGCATGTGATGTCATGCAGCCGCTCTGACCACGCCTCCTGTTTCTCCGTTGAAGCCCTGCCCCCGCACCGCTCCATCTCCGACTTTGAAATGGAGTGTTGCTGACCCCCCCGCCCCCGCACCGATTGACAGTCACAGAAAATGCAGGCGCATGCGTATGCTCTTAGCAATTTTTGCAGTTGGATTGCTTATTGTGATTGCAATCCAACCTGAATCAGGCTCTATTACCTATCACAATGCACTGCAGGTAGTACAAAATGGGGTTAATATAGGAAAAAAAAACCCAGAGCTGTGCTCCTTAACTGTCCCTGGTGGCTAGTGGAGCGGCTGCCCAGTAATCAGTGTCCACGCCAGTGCGCACACGGCCCGCCCCCTACAGCCACGCTGGATCACGGTATAGTGTGGGCACAGAAGCCCCTTACCTCCCTTTCATCAGCGGCCTCGTGATCCCGGAGGGCGGTGTGTGTGTGACTGACCTTAGGAAGAAACCGGAGCCTCCGCTGCAGTGACCCAGCAACCAGGGCACGGGAGTATACTGCGCCGCTGGGAGTGATGGAGCTGCAGTAAAGATGTCTATTAGACCTAGCCTGCTGCAGCCCTTGTATATTCTTATAAAAAAAGTTCTTCTTTTCTTGTCAAAATTAATAGCTAAGTATAGGCTGCTTGAGGCAGCCCCCTGTTAAGTGTCCTGCTACTGAAGGCACCAACTACAAACTGAGCTCCCTGTTCATGGAAGCGAGGTTATAGAGCAGGGGGCGCTGAGCATCTTGGGAACAGTCAAAAGCTTTGAGCCTGTTGGTGCCTCAGATCAAGATCCTACTCTACACCCCAGTGTGAATCCTTGTGGAGTCCAGTGTACCCCACAGAAGAAATGAATGTGTCACACCCATTGGCAGCAACATTAGAATAGCTGCTGATGGGCACAATTGAGAAAGGAAGGGGGGAAAACATTTGAATCCAGCACATATATGTAATTTGAATATGTAATTTGTACCTTCCTACTTTAAAATGTAATGGATGAACCTCACCCTGTGAGAACTATCTTCATGATCAAGAGATCTCATATGCAAGATAAGTATGTGTTGGCAGAGGCGCTCACTGGGCAGAGATGCTGATCGCATCTCTGGCATGTGCCGGTGCACTGCGGCACCAGCACACACACACACACACACTTCAGACCTGATCTCCTGTTGTGTGAATATGCACAGCAGAGATCAGGTCTGAATTAGGCCCTAAATACAGCTGTCAGTAAGGCAGGGATCTGCTGCTGCCAGTGAGGCAGGGATGTGCTGCTGTCAGTGAAGCAGTGATCTGCTGCTGCCAGTGAGGCAGGGATCTGCTGCTGCCAGTGAGGCAGGGATGTGCTGCTATAAGTGAGGCAGGTATGTGCTGCTGTCAATGAGGCAGGGATGTGCTGCTGTCAGTGAAGCAGGGATGTGCTGCTGTCAGCGAGGCAGTGATCTGCTGCCCACTATCTCCCTATCACCCCTGCCTGAGTCACACACTTTCCCTGTCACCCCTGCCCCAGTTACCCACTATCTCCCAGTCACCGCTGCCTCAGTTAACCACTATACCTGCGACCCCTGCCTCAGTCACCCACTATACCAGTCACCCCTGCTTTAGTCACCCACTATCTCTGTCACCCCTGCCTCAGTCAACCACTATCTCCATATCACCCCTACCTCAGTCACCCACTATCCCTGTCACCTCTGCCTCAGTCACCCACTGTCACCCTATCACCCCTGCCTCAGTCACCCACTATCCCTGTCACCCCTGCCTCAGTCTCCTACTGTCCCTGTCACCCCTGCCACAGTCATCCACTATATCCCTATCACCCCTGCCTTAGTCACTGACTATCTCCCAGTCACCCCGGCCTCAGTCACCCACTATCTCCCAGTCATACATGCTTCAGTCACCCACTATCTCCCAGTCATCCCTGCCTCAGTCACCTACTGACACCAGTGCAGAAATTTCTGCTGCGGCCTCTCCACTCTCCAGCGTGAACGTACTGACGACTGAGGAAATCCGCTTCCCAGTTGAGGACTCCGGGAATGAACACTTGCTGGCAGATGACGTTCTACCCAACTGAGGATTTTTGATACTTCCAGCTTTGCCATGCAATTTCGAGTGCCGCCTTGATGATTTGTGTACACTACCGTGGTGTCGTTGTCCGATTGTAATTGAACAGGCCTGTTCTGTACTAGAGGCAGGGCCAGTGTCAATGAATTGAACACTGCCCGCAATTCCAGAATGTTTATCGGGAGGAGAGATTCCTCCCTGGTCCACCGATGGTGAAGGGTCGTCATCACGGCCATGACCTTGGTGAATTTCCGAGCTGCCGTGGCCAAACCAGAAGGCAGGACCTGAAATCCAAAAACTAACCATGCACAACACTGCTTAGCTTCCAACATCAGATGAGATTGGACATATCCAGTGTGATGCGGCTGTAGATGATTTTTGCTGTTTCTAACTTCTACTTCTAACTACTGGTACATCAATGAATAAGTTTCAAAATATAATGCATCAAGAGAACGGTGTTGGTAGTATAAAACTACCTACAGCACCTGGTATTCCCAGGTGGTCTCACATCCAAGAACAAACCAGGCCTAAAATCAGGTGATATTGGGCATATACAGTGTGGTGTGGCTGTAGATGAGCTTAGTGGTTTCTGTTAGAGTTCTTCTACTTCTAACTACTCGTACATAAATGAGTAAGCAGCCGATTTATTAAACCTGGTGAAATGATAATTTGCATGGTGATAAAGTACCAGCCAATCAGCTCCTAATTGCCATGTCACAGGCTGGGTTTGAAAAATGACAGTTAGGAGCTGACTGGCTGGTACTTTATCACCTTGCACTTTATCAGTTCGCCAGGCTTAATAGATCTGCCCCAATGTTTCAAAATGGAATGCATCAAGAGAACGGTGTTAGTATTGTAAAAATACACACAGCTCCTGGTATTTCCTTGTGGTCTCCCATCCAAGTACTAAAACCAGGACCAACACTGCTCAGCTTCCATGATCAGGAGAGATTGGGCAAATCCAGTGTGCTGTGGCTGTAGATGAGCTGGTGGTTTCTGTTACAGCTCTTCTACTTCTAACTTCAGGTACATAAAAGAATACATGTAAAAATTAAATGTACCAAGAAAATGGTGTTGGTAGTTTAAAAACACCTAAAGAATCTGATACTACCAAGCAGTCTCCCATCCATGTATTAACAAAGTCCAATACTGCTTTGCTTCAAAAATCAAATGAGATTGGGCATATCCAGTGTGGTGTGGCTTTAGATAAGCTTTGTGGTTTCTGTTAGAGCTCTTCTACTTCTAACTACTGGTACATTAATGAATATGTATAAGGTTGTAGTTTATCCAATATGCCTTTACTACCTTACCTTTCAACCCCCCCTCCCTCCCCTCTTCTCCTTATAGCTTCCTTAGTTCTCTCCTCCTCCTGTGTGCATTATTTGTTTTCTCATACGTCCTAGAGGATGCTGGGGTCACATTAAGAACCATGGGGTATAGACGGGATCCGCAGGAGACATGGGCACTTTAAGACTTTCAAATAGTGTGAACTGTCTCCTCCCTCTATGCCCCTCCTCCAGACTCCAGTTTTAGTATTGTGCGCAGTGATACTGGATGCACTACAGGGGAGCTCTACTGAGTTTCTCTGAAAAGACTTGTTAGTTTTTTTTATTTTCAGGGAGGCTGCTGGCAACAGTCTCCCTGCTTCGTGGGACTTAGGGGAGAGAAGTATGACCAACTTCTAGTGAGTTCAATGGCTCTGCTTCAGGCTGACAGGACACCATTAGCTCCTGAGGGTGCTGATCGCTGGGTACGCCTAGATGCACACTCCCGCAGCCTGCCGTCACCCCCTTACAGAGCCAGAAGACAGGTGAGTAGCAGAAGAACAGAAGACTCCTTCTTCAGTGACGGCATTCTGAGGTACCGAGCAGCGAGCGGAACGCTGCGCGCCATGCTCCCACACAAACACAGGCACTGCAGGGTGCAGGGCACGGGGGGGGGGCACCCTGGGCAGCATAAATTCCTCACAAAAGGCTGGAAAAAGTGGACATTAGTGCCTGGGCACTGTCCTTACCCCGCTAGCGTAATTAATTATTTCTGAGCGGGACAGATACGCGCCATTACAGCGGCGGGGCTTCTTCCTCACCTCACCAGAACATCTTTAGAGCATTACAAGTCTATCACTATGGAGTTTATTATTTCCCAGACTGTGTACTTTTGGCGCTGGATTGTGAGCTGAAAAATCCTCTGTGTCCCTCTGACAGATTTACTGACGGTCTGTCCCCCATAAGCCGGTGTGTCTGTGGGTACTTGGTATATGTGTGTCAACATGTCGGTGGCTGAATGTTTTTCCCAAGAGGAAACTATATTAGGAATGCAGACATATGATGGTGGCCCTGTTGGCACCACCAATAACTGACTGGGTAAATGTTTCAGTAATATCAGAGTAAGGTTGGTTAAATCTGTGTCCCAGACACAGACGTAGAGAATAGATGTGATATTCATGGCTATGTTTCTTTTCCCTCAGGCCCCGCTGGGTCGCAAAAATGTTATTTTGCCCAGTTACTACACACTGATACTGACACGGATACTGATACTTATGTCGACCATAATGTTTCCTGATTAGATCCAATATTGGCAAGGAGCATTCAGTACATGATTGTGGATATTAAGGACATATTAAAATCACTGAAGACCCTGCTGTTCCTGACAAAGGGGTCTATATGTATGTATATATAGATATATAATGAAAGCTGATGTAACGTTCCTCCATCTCTGTTTGAGAAAGTCTGGGCCAGCTCGACAAGATGGTTTCAAATCCCCAAAAGGATTCTGGTTGTTTATTCATTTCCCGCCGCGGACAGAATAAAGTGGGAGTCACCCCCTGTTCTGCACAGGGCCCTGTCACAAATCCAGCGGATTGTATGCAGGAAGCTACATTATTTCTAGTTATGTAACCACGGGTACATTACTTAGACCTGCCATTACATGTGCATGGGTGAGTAGTAGTATTCAAGAATTGGTCGAATACCTTGTCATCCGATATAGATACCCTGGAGAGATGGGATACTCCTTACGTTGTATCATATCAAGGACACTGCAGCATACTTACGTGAGACTGCAAGGGATATAGGACTCTTGAGTTCACGGGCCAATTTCATGGCAGTGTCGGATAGGAGGGCATTGTGGATTCACCAAGAGAATGCTGATGCTGACTCCAAGAAGAAAGGGAGTCTCTTCCCTATGAAGGTGAAGCCTTGTTTGGTGACTGCCTAGTTAATTTGATCTCGGCAGCTCCCGCAGGTAAGTCAACCTTCTTGCCCTATGTTCCCTCCCAACAGGTGAAGACGCATCATTATCTGATGCAGTCATTTCGGCCCAATAGATATGCAAGAAGTTAAGATTCCCCTTTCTTTGCAGGTAGAGGAAGGAGAAGAGAGAAGAGGTCTGCATCCTCTTCAAGATCGCAGGAGCAGAGATCATCCTCTGCTTCTGCCAAATCCACTGCATGACGCTGGGGCTCTCTTGCAGGAGCCCGCACCAGTGGGGGCACGTCTAAAACTCTTCAGTCAGTTCTGGATTCATTCGGACATGGACTCGTGTGTTTTACAAATAGTGTCCCAAGGGTACAAACTGGGGTTTCAAGATGTTCCCCCTCACCGATTGTTCAAACATTAAGTTACTGTGCTATTCCTGGGTTATATAGCGCTGGGGTATGTGCTGGCATACTCTCTCTCTGTCTCTCCAAAGGGCCTTGTTTGGGAAATGTCTTCAGTAAAAGTATTCCCTGTGTGTGTGGTGTGTCGGTACGCGTGTGTCGACATGTCTGAGGAAGAAGGCTATTTTAGAGAGGAGCGGGAGCAAATGAACGTGGTGTCTCCGCCGACACCTGATTGGATGGATATGTGGAATGTTTTAAATGCTAGTGTAAACTCATTGCACAAAAGATTAGACTTGGCAGAAGCTTTGGGACAGTCAGGGTCTCAACCAATGCCTAATCCTAAGTCGCAGGGACTGTCAGGGTCTCATAAGCGCCCACTATCCCAGATTGTTGACACAGATACCGACACGGATTCTGACTCCAGTGTCGATTACGATGATGCAAAGTTACAGCCAAAATTGGCAAAATACATTTGATATATGATTATGGCAATAAAAGATGTTTTGCACATCACAGAGGAGCCCCCTATCTCTGACAAGAGGGTACATATGTACAAGGGAAAGAAGCCTGAGGTAACCTTTCCCCCCTCACACGAGCTGAACGAGTTATGTGAAAAAGCTTGGGAATCTCCTGCAGATTTCCAAAAGGATTCCCCTTTCCCATCAACGGATAGGTTACGATGGGAATCCTCCCCTTGGGTGGACAAAGCATTAACACGCTTATCCAAGAAGGTAGCCCTCCCGTCCCAGGATACGGCTACCCTCAAAGAGTCTGCTGACCGCAAACAGGAGATTACCCTGAAGTCCATTTATACACATTCAGGTACCTTACTCAGACCGGCAATTGCGTCGGCCTGGGTGTGTAGTGCTGTAGCGGCTTGGACGGATACCCTAGATAAGGCTACTATTTTATTGCCCCTGGGGCATATAAGAGATGCTGTCCTATATATGTGTGTATGCAAACTACAGGTGGTGCTGCAGGGCTCACACCCTTTTACTTGTCTTGTAGAGCAACTCTGGAGCTGTTACTGGGTCCAGCTGCTGCAAGAAATCAGCTTGAATGCTTCAGGGGCTTGGGCATGGCCAACATGAGCCCCACACTGATGGGGGTGTATAAAGCGATCTAGGGGTCATCCAAGCGCAACCCCACAAAGGCCGCCATGCCCTGCGTGACCATTTTCTCTTTTCATATGCAGACGAGGGTTGCAGCCAACTATGCCCATTGCTTGGATGACATCACCGTATGCAAATCCGTCTGCTGCAGACCTTTCCCCAGGAATGCTTGTACTAGTTGTTGCATATGGTTTGATGTTTGAGGGTGCTTCAGTATTAGGCAGCCTTCCGCCCTCTCATGTTCATCTGAAAATATGTGGTCTCCCTGCAGTTCCCTTGTGCTTCCTCAGTTGAATCTCCTTAACTTGACGGGTGTGTGCCCGAGCAGCCGCCCTCCACAGCCCTATCCCAGCACATGCTTTTCTTGCGTATGAGATCTCTTGATCATGAAGATAGTTCTCACAGGGTGAGGTTCATCCATTACATTTTAAAGTAGGAAGGTACAAATTACATATTCAAATTACATATATGTGCTGGATTCAAATGTTTTCCCCCCTTCCTTTCTCAATTGTGCCCATCAGCAGCTATTCTAATGTTGCTGCCAATGGGTGTGACACATTCATTTCTTCTGTGGGGTACACTGGACTCCACAAGGATTCACATTGGGGTGTAGAGTAGGATCTTGATCTGAGGCACCAACAGGCTCAAAGCTTTTGACTGTTCCCAAGATGCTCAGCGCCCCCTCCTCTATAACCTCGCTTCCATGAACAGGGAGCTCAGTTTGTAGTTGGTGCCTTCAGTAGCAGGCCACTTAAGAGGGGGCTGCCTCAGGCAGCCTATTCTTAGCTATTAATTTTGACAAGACAAGAAGAACTTTTTTTTATAAGAATCTACAAGGGCTGCAGCAGGCTAGGTCTAATAGACATCTTTACTGCAGCTCCATCACTCCCAGCGGCGCAGTATACTCCCGCGCCCTGGTTGCTGGGTCACTGCAGCGGAGGCTCCGGTTTCTTCCTAAGGTCAGTCACACACACACCGCCCTCCGGGATCACGAGGCCGCTGATGAAAGGGAGGTAAGGGACTTCTGTGCCCACACTATATCGTGATCCAGCGTGGCTGTAGGGGGCGGGCCATGTGCGCACTGGCGTGGACACTGATTACTGGGCAGCCGCTCCACTAGCCACCAGGGACAGTTAAGGAGCACAGATCTGGGGGGTTTTCTCTTATATTAACCCCATTTTGTACTACCCGCAGTGCATTGTGATAGGTAATAGAGCCTGATTCAGGTTGGATTGCAATCGCAATAAGCAGTCCAACTGCAAAAATTGCTAAGAGCATACGCATGCGCCTGCATTTTCTGCGGCACCCCGCAGTTAATGCGATCGCCTCTGACTGTCAATCGGTGCTGGGGGGGGGGTCAGCAACACTCCATTTCCAAGTCGGAGATGGAGCGGTGCGTGGTCAGGGCTTCAAAATGGGGTCGGCAACGGAGAAACAGGAGGCGTGGTCAGAGCGGTTGCATGACATCACATGCAGCAGCTGCGATCACAAAAATGGTGGCGGCTTCCTGCGCACACATACAGTCTGCACCAACAGGAGGCTAACCCATTTTTTATGATCACGCTGAACTGCACTGCGACTGCAATTTCAGCGTGGTCAAGAAGGGAGGCGGCATGCTGGGTGGCCCCAGCATGCGAACCAAAGGATTGCAAATTCTGTTACTTAGCAGAATTTGCAATCCTTACTGAATTAGGCCCATTGATTACAAAATTTATTTGTAAATATTTGAAGTTTTTCTTCAGGGACTAACACAAAAGATGCTTGGGGCTACTAACACATGGGTAAGCCACGTAAAGCTTCCCATGGGTCAGTGGCATCACAACGGGGTTGCGGCCCACACCCGAGTGTCACCCGCCAAGGGGGGTGACACCAAAGTGCCGGCTCCTCTTCAGTGACAGAATATGGGTGTTTCACTGTGACATTACGTGCAACACCCAGTTTCTGTCACTGTGCAGGAGCCAGCACCACTCACACACTAGTCCCCGGGTGCAGCACTCAACCCCCGGGATACCCGGAGCAACAAAATGGAGATTCAGGCCAACAGGCCACACCCCTACCTATGAGACCATGCCTCCATTTTACCATTGCGCTGCTTATCTGCGCGCACTGCATTACAATCTCCCTCGCTGCCTCTCTGGGTGTCACCAATGATAGTGACACCTTTGCCATGCTTGTAGCAGCTGGTCCTAAGATCTACGCCTCCAGCCCTGAGTGTTTGCCCTTGTGACTTGTTGATCATCATAGCGAAGCAGATTCTTACAGAAAACTGCAGGGGCTTAGATTGAAAAGAAAAACATTGACGAGCCCATCATTTCAGCAACAGGGTCTGCCACACGGCTGACTGAAATGACTGGTTGGTTTGGACCCCCACCAAAAAAGAAGCAATCAATCTCTCCTTGCACAAACTGGCTCTACAGAGGCAAGATGTCCACCTCATCATCCTCCGATTCCTCACCCCTTTCACTGTGTACATCGCCCTCCTCACAGATTATTAATTCGTCCCCACTGGAATCCACCATCTCAGATCCCTGTGTACTTTCTGGAGGCAATTGCTGGTGAATGTCTCCACGGAGGAATTGATTATAATTCATTTTGATGATCATCATCTTCTCCACATTTTCTGGAAGTAACCTCGTACGCCGATTGCTGACAAGGTGAGCGGCTGCACTAAACACTCTTTTGGAGTACACACTGGAGGGAGGGCAACTTAGGTAGAATAAAGCCAGTTTGTGCAAGGGCCTCCAAATTGCCTCTTTTTCCTGCCAGTATACATACGGACTGTCTGACGTGCCTACCTGGATGCGGTCACTCATATAATCCTCCACCATTCTTTCAAAGGTGACAGAATCATATGCAGTGACAGTAGACGACATGTCAGTAATCGTTGCCAGGTCCTTCAGTCCGGACCAGATGTCAGCACTCACTCCAGACTGCCCTGCATCACCGCCAGCGGGTGGGCTCGGAATTCTTAGCCTTTTCCTCGCACCCCCAGTTGCGGGAGAATGTGAAGGAGGAGCTGTTGACGGGTCACGTTCCGCTTGACTTGACTTGTGTCTGCAGGAAAGAGAGATACAATGTAGGTTTTAAATCTAGGATCGAGCACAGTGGCCAAAATTTATTGCTCTGATTTCAACAGATTGAATCCTGGTTAAGCGAATTAAGGGCTCCATCCACAAGTCCCACATGCCTAGCGGAATCGCTCTGTTTTAGCTCCTCCTTCAATGTCTCCAGCTTCTTCTGCAAAAGCCTGATGAGGGGAATGACCTGACTCAGGCTGGCAGTGTCTGAACTGACTTCACGTGTGGCAAGTTCAAAGGATTGCAGAACCTTGCACAACGTTGAAATCATTCTCCACTGCGCTTGAGTCAGGTGCATTCCCCCTCCTTTGCCTATATCGTGGTAGCTGTATAGGCTTGAATGGCCTTTTGCTGCTCCTCCATCCTCTGAAGCATATAGAGGGTTGAATTCCACCTCGTTACCACCTCTTGCTTCAGAGGATGGCAGGGCAGGTTCAGGAATGTTTGGTGGTGCTCCAGTCTTCGGCACGCGGTGGCTGAATGCAGAAAGTGGCCCGCAATTCTTCGGGCCACCGACAGCATCTCTTGCACGCCCCTGTCGTTTTTTAAATAATTCTGCACCACCAAATTCAATGTATGTGCAAAACATGGGACGTGCTGGAATTTGCCCAGATGTAATGCACGCACAATATTGGTGGCGTTGTCCGATGTCACAAATCCCCAGGAGAGTCAAATTGGGGTAAGCCATTCTGCGATGATGTTCCTCAGTTTCCGTAAGAGGTTGTCAGCTGTGTGCCTCTTATGGAAAGCGGTGATACAAAGCGTAGCCTGCCTAGGAACGAGTTGGCATTTGCGAGATGCTGCTACTGGTGCCGCCGCTGCTGTTCTTGCTGCGGGAGGCAATACATCTACCCAGTGGGCTGTCACAGTCATATAGTCCTGAGTCTGCCCTGCTCCACTTAACCACGGACATGTGGACTAGTGGACATTGGGTACAACTGCATTTTTTAGGACACTGGTGACTCTTTTTCTGAGGTCTGTGTACATTTTCGGTATCGCCTGCCTAGAGAAATGGAACCTAGATGGCATTTGGTACCGGGGACACAGTACCTCAATCAAGTCTCTAGTTGCCTCTGAATTAACGATGGATACCGGAACCACGTTTCTCACCACCCATGCTGACAAGACCTGAGTTATCCGCTTTGCAGCAGGATGACTGCTGTGATATTTCATCTTCCTCGCAAAGGACTGTTGGACAGTCAATTGCCTACTGGAAGTAGTACAAGTGGTCTTCCGACTTCCCCTCTGGGATGACGATCGACTCCCAGCAGCAACAACAGCAGCGCCAGCAGCAGTAGGCGTTACACTCAAGGATGCATCGGAGGAATCCCAGGCAGGAGAGGACTCGTCAGACTTGCCAGTGACATGGCCTGCAGGACTATTGGCTCTCCTGTCTAAGGAGGAAATTGACACTGAGGGAGTTGGTGGTGTGGTTTGCAGGAGCTTGGTTACAAGAGGAAGGGATTTAGTGGTCAGTGGACTGCTTCAGCTGTCATCCAAAGTTTTTGAACTTGTCACTGACTTATGATTAATGCGCTGCAGGTGACGTATAAGGGAGGATGTTCTGAGGTGGTTAACGTCCTTACCCCTACTTATTACAGCTTGACAAAGGCAACACACGGCTTGACACCTGTTGTCCGCATTTGTGTACAGGATGCATACCTTCATGTCCAAATTTATCCATCTCATCAGTCGTACCTCAGATTTGCGGTACAGGACTGTCATTGCCAATTTCAGACGTTGCTGTTTGGTCTCTCCACGGCCCAGAGAATTTTCACCAAGGTAATGGTGGAAATGATGGTTCTCCTGCGCAAGCAAGGTGTCATAATTATCCCGTACTTGAGCGATCTCATAAAAGCGAGATCAAGAGAGCAGTTGCTGAACAGCGTATCACTTTCACTGAAAGTGTTACAGCAACACGGCTGGATTTTCAATATCCCAAAGTCGCAGTTGGTTCCTACGACTCGTCTGTCTTTCTTGGGCATGATTCTGGACACAGACCAGAAGAGGGTTTATCTCCCGATAGAAAAGGCCCAGGAACTCATGACTCTTGTCAGGAACCTATTGAAACCAAAACTTGTGTCAGTGCATCACTGCACTCGAGTCCTGGGAAAGATGGTGGCATCATACAAAGCCATTCCATTCGGCAGGTTCCATGCGAGGACTTTCCAATGGGACCTACTGGACAAGTGGTCTGGGTCACATTTACAGATGCATTGGTTGATCACCCTGTCCCCCAGGGTCAGGGTATCACTCCTGTGGTGGCTGCAGAGTGCTCACCTTCTCGAGTGACGCAGATTCGGCATTCAGGACTGGATCCTGGTGACCACAGATGCAAGCCTCCAAGGTTGGGGAGCAGTCACACAGGGAAGAAATTTCCAAGGTCTTTGGTCAAGTCAAGAGACTTGTCTTCACATCAACATCCTGAAACTAGGGGCCATATACAATGCCCTACGTCAAGCGGAGACCTTACTTTGCGACCAACCGGTTCTGATCCAGTCAGACAACGTCACCGCAGTGGCTCATGTAAACCGCCAAGGCGGCACAAGGAGCAGAGTGGCGATGGCACAAGCTACCTTTGCATTTTTCTCCCAAACGAAGGACACTAGAATGAAAATTTTAAAGCCTCCTGTTAGTGCTTCATCTACACGGTATAGCCCTGAATTTTCCAATGCGTAGCTCTTTGCAAAAGAGAGATATTGGCAAGGAAAAGCTGTCTTGTACCTTTGCATTTTTCTCCCAAACGAAGGACACTAGAAAGAAAATTTTAAAGCCTCCTGTTAGGCCATCATCTACACGGCATAGCCCTGAATTTTCCAATGCCTAGCTCTTTGCAAAAGAGAGATATTGGCAAGGAAAAGCTGTCTTGTACCTTTGCATTTTTCTCCCAAACGAAGGACACTAGAAAGAAAATTTTAAAGCCTCCTGTTAGGCAATCATCTACACGGCATAGCCCTGAATTTTCCAATGTGCAGCTCTTTGCAAAAGAGAGATATTGGCAAGGAAAAGCTGTCTTGTACCTTTGCATTTTTCTCCCAAACGAAGGAAACTAGAATGAAAATTTTAAAGCCTCCTGTTAGTGCTTCATCTACACGGTATAGCCCTGAATTTTCCAATGCGTAGCTCTTTGCAAAAGAGAGATATTGGCAAGTAAAAGCTGTCTTTCAACTCTTCCACAACTGAAAAACAGATAGTGTTCCCAAGCCTTCCATCCTGTAATATCTTCAGTCTCTCGTCAATGAAGAAAACAATCCCTCCAGCAGACTCTTCAACCACGATACAAGATCACAGCCAAAAGGGCGAGAAGCAACTACACTTGCGTTTAACTAAAATGGCTAAAACTTAGTGGAGGAAAGTGCAGTGCACCAAAACATAAGCTGACACAATCATGGAGAATGCGCCAGCATATATGCTCTTCTATCTATATTTTGCAAACCTGCTCTTGTCCCCTCCAGCTGCTCCATGTAGATTTGACGCCTGGCAAGGTGCATAACCCACTGACAAGCAGGCACACTCCTGCATGAGTTTTCACTCTCACTAGCAGGATGATACACATTCATTTGCATGTGCTCCACCTCTGACACACCGCCCACCCAACCACCCAGTCACCAGAGCCACCCACAAGCCAACTGGCTCCGTGATTTAATTTGCACAGTGCAGTCATCCAGGCAGCATGTCCTTCTCAATGGAATAATCTCTGGTTCCATGGAATCTTCCGCATTGGAATGCTGCGGAACAAAAAGGATTTAAACATTCAGCTTGCTAGCATTCAATGTACCTGCGGCTTGGCTCTAGCACATGGGTCTTCATCCTGTGGCCCTCCAGCTGCTGTGAAACTACACATCCCAGCATGCCCTGCCACAGTTTTGCTATTAAGGTATGCTAAAACTGAGGCAGGGCATGCTGGTATATGTAGTTCCACAGCAGCTGGAGGGTCGCAGGTTGAAGACCCATATTCTAGCATGCCTGTTCTATGATGCATGTTCCGTGATGTCACAATCAGCTTGGAATGGGGTGTCTAGCATGCATTTGCTGACAGCCACTTGAGGGAGACACACATCAGGAGATGCAGCATATCGGAGGTCTTCGATGCCTTTCCAGCAAATGCACACCACCAGCTGCTGGTCTGGACACAAAACAATACCCACAATTGAAGGCTCAAAATGCCCAACTACAGGATTAATGTAAGTAGTGAATTTAGGAATGAATTTAGAAGTAGGAAATTAAGTTAGTTCACAAGTACATTCAAATTCCGATCTAAAGTCTAGGTAGGCCTCACGTCCTGGCAGCCCCCAGCATTTAAAAATGCCTTGATTAGAGGTAGGGAATTAAATGTAGATAAGAAGTAGACACAAAATAACACTCAACAGAGCAATTATCAGGTGTCTTTATAAATTGTTGCATTTAAAAAATCAAGCAATTAGGGAACACAATGTTGCGACAATGTAACCCTATTTGCAAAATAGTACTAAATAAGTTTGTCGATGTAAGACATTTGCAAAGGTGCAAACAAAACACGCTGGAAAATGCAACTGAATCTGTTTTTGGAGGTTAGAATAGATGCAGGATCAAGTAGCTCAATGGGTAGGGTGTTTGATTAGAATTCAACAGGTTATAGATTTGAATCCTGGGTATGATAGTTTGAGGTGTTATTTAATAAAGTATGTTTATATATTAGTCACACATGGCTTACTTGTACAAATGGCATGTCACCAGTTAGTGCTGACTGCTGATATGCCATTTGCACAAACACGCCATGTGTGACTGTATATGCATTTAAGGAGGGCACCCCGGCAATACCACAAACCATTGAGTGTCAAGTATACTAGATATATCTTCATATCTCATGTGCTTTCTCTGAGACCAATCTTGTTATGCCCCTTCCCCACAAGGCATGCGCCTTTTGTCCATATTGCAAAAATGGGGAGGGGAGGGGGGGCATATAATTCTCTGTCACAGGGCACCAAAAAGTCTAGTTATGGCTCTGGTATGCATTATGTAATCTGGCAGACCATATCTCCAACACTGGCTGGTTGGAATAGAAATCCGGTTATCTATGTGAGCAAATGACCATCAACGATTTACTCTCAAACACTAGAAAATGGACAAACATGGTCCCCTAAACAAATTGGTTAAATTTTGGGTTTAACCAATTTGTGTAATGACCATTTTTGACCACTTTTCTAGTGTTTGGGAGCAAATGGTTAATTGACATTTGCTACTATACATTACCAGATTTTCATTCCATCCATCCAGACTGGATAGATAGCCTGACAGATAATTGTGTAGTGTACGCCCAGGATAACTGTCAGTTGTGCTTTCTTTTATGATGGCACATAAATGGGTGGGCAGATCCAGAGCAAGCACTGCCCACTCATGCATAGTTGTCAACTGATGTGAAGTTCCAGGGGGCAATCTCAGTTATAAAGAAAAGTATCTGGAAATTGTCCCTAGTTTAAAAAAAAAATAAAAAAAAAATTGATCAACTCCATTTATTTAGTATGATATCCCAGCAGTCAGAACAACATACTTTATTAAATAACACATCTCAAACTACCATACCCAGGATTCAAACCTATAACCTGTTGAATTCTAATCAAACACCCTACCTATTGAGCTATTTGATCCTGCATAAAAATTGTGAACATTATATGAAGCTATTGGTACTTTGCAAAAAAAAAGTATCAGCATTACAACGCAGCAGATCCATGCAGTTTGCAGCCACACACTACATGTATCTGCTCAGCCACAATGCTGATTATTTCTTCACAAAGTACAAGGTGAGCTCCAAACAGAATTCTCTAGCTTAGAATTATACCTTTCTATGCCAAACCTAGAAGTCGGGCCCCCCACCCTGGGATCCCCCAGAGGGAGGCCTGCACCGTCATGCGGCAGGCTTGTCCGTTTTGGAAGCAGGCTGATGGGCAGCCCAGGCTTGCTTCAGTCTGGGCTTGGCAGGTCTGGAAGCATGAGCTTGCTTTGGGTATGCCTGACCTTGGGTACGCTTTACCTGAGGGATGAAAGGGCCAAGGGAAAGTACTTTTAGCCTTCTGCGTGGTAGGAGTCATACGAGGTAGGCAAGCTGTTTTAGCAGTAGCCAGATCAGCTACAATCTTATTGAGGTCTTCTCCAAAGAGAGTGTCTCCCTTGAAAGGAAGCACCTCCAGGGTTTTCATGGAATCCATATCCACCGACCAGGATCTCAACCAGCTGTATAAAGTATTACCTTGGAACTGGCTCTCCACTCCCCTTTATCTGGTTATCATGGCTTCCTCCGCCAGTGTCCAGACTCGCTTGCTGAAGCTCGGCCACTTCTTCCTAGCAGCAGGCTCCTGGATCACTGGGCAGCAGAGGTGCTTGGGAGCCGGAAGGGGGCGGAGCAATCAGGCAGGCAGTTGCAGTGCTGCCCAGCTATCTGTGGTGTGAGAAGAAGCAGGGGCACCCCACCGCTGGCAGTGCTGCAGCTAGCGGTGGTGGCAGCGGCGAGGCTGCTGGGCTGGGTCTTGAAAAAGGTGGAAAGAAGGGTGTTACGGCATGGAATGTACAAACTGCGAGACCCTGCTGGTAGCACCTTTGTCTATTTAGTAGGAAGGGCACGTAACAGCCGGGGGGCAATGGAGGAAGCCCCTTTAGGGCTGGATCCCCTTCAGGGCTGGAGCCCGGCGGCAACTGACTCCGTTGTCTCTGGCAGTTCTGCCCCTGGACTAGAGGAATGGTCAAGAACATGGCAACATTTAATGCCAAAAAATGCAAAATCATACACGTCTCAAAAATGCAAAGGCTAACTATAATATTAAGGGCATTATAATGGCAAGAGGAAAGCTATCTAAGTATTACTATTTCAGGTGAGCAATGTAACAAAGCAATAGGAAAGGCAAGTCAGATGCTTGTTTGCATAGGTTAAAGAACCAGTAGCAGAAAAAAGTAATACAGGTTGAGTATCCCATATCCAAATATTCCGAAATACGGAATATTCCGAAATACGGACTTTTTTGAGTGAGACTGAGATAGTGAAACCTTTGTTTTTTGATGGCTCAGTGTACACAAACTTTGTTTAATACTCAAAGTTATTCAAAATATTGTATTAAATGAACTTCAGACTGTGTGTATAAGGTGTATATGACACATGAATGAATTCTGTGAATGTACACACACTTTGTTTAATGCACAAAGTTATAAAAAATATTGGCTAAAATGACCTTCAGGCTGTGTGTATAAGGTGTATATGAAACATAAATGCATTCTGTGCTTAGATTTAGGTCCCATCACCATAATATCTCGTTATGGTATGCAATTATTCCAAAATACAGAAACATCCGATATCCAAAATTCCTCTGGTCCCAAGCATTTTGGATAAGGGATACTCAACCTGTAATGCCACTGTATAGGTCCTTGGTACAGCCACATTTAGAATCCTGTGTTCAGTTCCAGAAGCCATATCTCCAGAAGGCTGTAAATACATTAGGGCAACTAAAATTGTGCATGGCCTACATCACAAAACTTACCTGGAAATACTAAAAGATTATGTGTATAGTTTGGAGAAGGGAAGAGGGAACATACAGTAATAGAAACATTTAAATATATAGGGAGGAATGTAATAGGGTGTGAGAATCAGAAAGTGAGAGATTTTGTGTTTTTTCCTGTTGTTTTTTTTTTTTTTATTGTTTGTTTTTTAAAGTGGCAATCCTTTACATGGCAAAACCAGGTTGATATTTGCCATGTAAAAGATTGCCACCGTGGGCATGTGTAGAAGGGGCACTGCTACTGTTGGCATTATGTGTGTAAGCTGCACTGATATGGTGGTTATGTGTATAAAGGGCACTGCGACTGTGGGTATTATTATTATTATTATTATTATTACATGCGGTGTAATGACAATAAGATAGTGCTGCTGTGTGGCGTATTTTGATTTGGGGTGCTATTGTGTGGCCATGCCCCTTCCTTGTGATACCACACCTTCTTTTTTTAAGGAGCGCACTGTCCCTTTATTAAGTATTGGAGAGAGGGCCCAAATTAATAGTTTGCAGGGAGGCGCCAAACACCCTAGCACTGGCCCTTTGGTAGGGGACAGGATTTGCTTCTGCTTGTGCACATATGTTATGATTGCCAGCCAACAGCACTGGTTTTGCCTATAACACTAACTATAAATATTTTGAATTGGTCCTGGACCACCAATCCAAGGCACCCCTGCAAGTGTCCTGAGGCACCCCAGGGTGCAGTTTGAGAACCACTGAACTAGTGAGTACCCAGGATAATTATTGTAGCTGGTCTGCGGGTAACAGCTCTCAGATCCACTTCTAGAAAAAATGCAGCAATGTAATTTGAGTGACAAAATGTAGAGATGAACCCTTTCTGTGACTGCTGCACAGGGATCACACAAACTCTATTCATAGGGCTGACTTCACTTAGGGGAGATGTTCTCACCCCGCAAAGAAGTGCGAGTATATACCGCACTTACGGTACCATTGGATTTACAGATATTTTCTTGCAATACACTATGGGGGTCATTCTGAGTTGATTGCTCGCTAGCAGTTTTTAGCAGCCATGCAAACGCATTGTCGCTGCCCACTGGAGAGTGTATATTCACTTTGGAGAAGTGCGAACACTTGAGCAGCAGAGCGCCTGCAAAATCGTTTCAAAATAAGACCAGCACTGTAGTTACACTTCGTGTGCGTTGATTCTAACAACCGAGGGACGGCTTTTGATGTCACACACCCATCCAGCGAATGCCCAGCCACGTCTGCATTTCTTCTGCCACGCCTGCATTTTTCCAAGCACTCCCTGAAAACGGTCAGTTGACACCCAGAAACGCCCTCTTTCTGTCAATCTCCTTGTGGCCTGTTCTGTGATTGGAATAATCGCTAGAACTAGTGCAAAACCACAATGGACTTTGTACCCGTACGATGCGCATGCACATTACGGAGCATGCGCATGCACAGATTAGCCACTTTTTTTCAACTGATTGCTACGCAGCGAACAACGGCAGCAAGCGATCAACTCGGAATGACCCCCTATATACATAGAAACATGGATTTTTACTGCAGGAATTATGGTTAGTTTAGGGGTATCGGTTAGGGTCAACAGAGGTGTAGCTAGGGGTCCAAGCGCCCCTGGCAAAGTAAGGGACTGGCGCCCCCCCTTTCGATAAAGCATTGCAGTCCATTGGCGGTTACCATGTTGGAGCCACAGCAACTGACCCCCTCCCCCACACGCTGCCCTACATCATCGGCTGGGATTCACTGTTGGTGTGAAGCCACTGGGAACATTCTGGTAGCATTAGCAGCAGTCTGTGTCATAGATAGGGAAGGCAGAAGGTTAACTAGCTAATAGCAGTCTGTTGGCAGCAGAGGCTGGGCGGGGGGCTGAGAATGAGCCAACGCTGATCAGTGTCCAGTCTGCTCAGACAAAAATATTTTGTGATCAGGGCTGGTTCTAGACCAAAGGAGCCAATGGCAAAAATTTCCTTTGGCACCCCCCCCCCCCCACACACACACACACACGCACACACACACCAAAAAAGAACATATCCCAGTTTAACATAACGCTATGTGGTACAAGGTGTGGAGCTGGTCACTTGTATCAGACCTCTGACATTTGCCTTTTCACCCATATTGCATACTTTTTCTTGCAGGTTGTGTCTTAATTCAAGAAGTGTTCTAAGTACTTCAGCTTAGTATCTTTACTGACCCCTCTTTACCCCACACTACATAACTGACCCCTCTATACCCTACACTACATCACTGACCTTTCTATAACCATCACTGCATTACTGACCCCTCTATACAGTACACTGACCTCTATATACCTGCTAGTACATCCCTGATGCCTATATTCCCTAAGCTAAATCCCTGACGCCTCTATTCCCTACGCTACATCCCTGACGCCTCTATTCCCTATGCTACATCCCTGACGCCTCTATACCCTACGCTACATTCCTGATGCCTCTATAACCTACGCTACATCCCTGACGCCTCTATAACCTACGCTACATCCCTGACGCCTCTATACAGTACAATGCATTACTGATCCCTCTAGACCATAAATCCTCATTACCTCAGAGAGATAGTGAAACACTGGAAAAAATAAGGATAAAGTGGACTACAGAAACTGATGCTCTAAACAAAGGAGAGAGAGAGAAAAGCACAAGGGAAAGTGGGCAATCGGAACACCATAGAGAGAGGAGAGATAGAAATGCCTGAAAAAGTAAAGGGGGTTGGGTATGGCATCCGGCGCTCGGGATTCCAGCAGTCACATGATACCTAATCCTAATCCTAACCCTCTGGGGGGGTGGCGGATAGGGCTAACCCTCAGGGGGTGGCAGCTAGGACTAACCCCCCCCCCCTCCTAGTGCCTTCCCTAACACCCCCTCCCCCGGTCCTAACCCTCCCTCTAATACTCGCCTTCGGGATGTTGGCTCAAATGACCGCCGGTATACCGTCTGCCGGGATGGTAAATGTATCCTGAGTACAGGTAGTGAGTGTGGAGGGATAGGTGGTTCAGTAAAATGTAACAGCTCAAACTGCGATCATTCACTGATAAATTGATTTATAGCTCTCCCTTTTTAACCATTGCAGTCATAAAAGCAATGTTTTTTAAACTTTTAAATAAAGCTTGTTAGCATCCCCAGCACACTGTATATGCTGGGAGATGTAGTTCTCAATATGAAAACATTTAATTACTGTATGAACTCTAATTCCCCAACTGAAACCTCTCACAAACACACACTCCTAAATCTAGTACACACATACACACATTTCCCCAGTACTGACAACTCTCATCACTTCCACACACTGACAACTCCCTCCTGCTCCTCTCCCCACTGACACTGACAGCTCCCTCACAGTCACACACATCCTCCACCCCCCCACCCCCCCCACACACACACTGATAGCACACATGCACAAATCTCCCCCTCCTCGACACTAACTGTCACGGACTGCTTGGGCAGCAGGGGGCAGGCTCTGACTTGAAGTGCTGAAATTCAACAGCTCTCTCGAACTTGCAAGGCATGGCTGTGCAGCTGTCTCCAGCCATCTCCTTGCCCACTGTGTAATTTGTGGCGTTCTCTGATGTTCCCCGCTCTGCCTCTACAACCGGCACATAATGTACAGCAGTGGTGACTCCTGAGTATGGGCCTGGAGAACTCCGCCTACCGGGGGGTAGGGATTAATAATTTCAAAGGGGCAGAGCTAGGAGTGAAGCAGTGGACAGCAGTTGAGGGGCGTTTCAAACTGTAACAGGGTTGGGACAATTTCAGTATCCTTCCCTCACCGTCTAATTGGTCAGTCCCACGCTGATTGCCATAGCGCCCTTTCGAGACTGCAGAACTCTATCCCTTAGCCACGGTTGGCACAGCTGGATGGTGCCCCTGGCAAGTGCCATCCTGGCCAAGGGGTAGATACGCCCCTGAGGGTCAGGGCCAGCAACAGAAATCTCGGGGCCCAGTACACTGATATCTCTGGGGCCCCCTCAACCCCCCCTTAACTTGGCAGAGGGATCTTTAAAAAAAAATGGAGCCTTTGACTCGGACCGTCAGAGAGGCCGGCAGGTGGTTTTCATACTGGGCTATCCAGCTCTTCGGTGGCGGTGGCAGGGACATTCAGAAAAGGGCCAGCACAGCAACATGCATAATAATGGCAATACAGTATGGACCACAGGGACTGGACAAAGTGATGGGGTAAAAGGAGGGGGGAGGGTTTAGTTGGCCTGTTAATTGTTTTCCTGCTTAAATTGAGCAGTTGGTGGATACACTTTAAAAAGCAATATTGGCACTGTGGCCCCATTATTTCTGTTCTTAATACTTGGAGCCCTGAACAAGTGTCCCCTTTGTCCCCCCTGTCACCGGGCCTGTTCAGGCGTTACCTATGGAGAAGCTGCGACATGACATCCTAGGACACGATACTGCACCATGCATCACCATTATATTTCAGTGTGCCTTGTCAATATTTAAATCTTGTTCTGTGTGACGTGAGTTGTAAATGGTTGAAAATCTCTGTGCTACAGTATCGTCACCATGTAGTTATAACAACACCGCAAAACCACCAAAAGACGTGTTTTGGTAGAGGGACTGCTGGAGGGGCCCATTGGGGCCCCCAGTTTGCTACCCCACCCCAGTATACCTGTGCTGTAGCCAGTGAAAGGGGCACTATCTTCCCGGTGATCTCTTCGGGAAGATGGTGCCGCACATAGAAAGCAAAGACTCTGGCTGCACTCTCCTGCCCTCGCTCTAAGCAAGGTGATCGGGCCACAAAAGGACCCCTGTCGGACCCCTGCCGGACCCCGGCCTGTGGGCCACAAAAGGATGCATTGGGGGCGGCATGCGGCCCATGGGTTTGACACCCCTGCCCTAGAGTATCAAAATTTGTTTCACGGCACCCCTAGGCCAAAGTTTTTTTTATTGAGAAATTCAGAAAAAAATATAAAATTAAGTAAATTGTGTTTATAGCATGTCATCCTCAGGTTCAGTTATGTTGTGAGGGAATGGTTTTGCCAATTTAATAAAGTATAAATAATTTTAATTGGTCCTGGACCACCAAACTATGCTACCAGTGCAAGAACCCCAGTTTGGAAACTACTGCCATAAAATAAACCTTTTTTGTTTTTTTTAAACTACATGTAATACACCTTAGAGCTCAGTTCCTAAAAGGTTTTAAACCCTTGCATACAGTAAACTACACATTTAAAAATCCTACACCGGGCACAAGTGCTCACGGGCCAATTTCATGGCAGTCTCGGATAGGAGGGCATTGTGGATTCACCAAGGGAATGCTGATGCTGACTCCAAGAAGAAAGGGAGTCTCTTCCCTATGAAGGTGAAGCCTTGTTTGGCGACGGCCTAGTTAATTTGATCTCGGCAGCTCCCGCAGGTAAGTCATCCTTCTTGCCCTATGTTCCCTCTCAACGGATGAAGACGCATCATTATCTGACGCAGTCATTTCGGCCCAATAGATATGCAAGAAGTTAAGATTCCCCTTTCTTTGCAGGTAGAGGAAGGAAAAGAGGGAAGAGGTCTGTAGCCTCTTCAAGATCGCAGGAGCAGAGATCGTCCTCTGCTTCTGCCAAATCAACTGCATGACGCTGGGGCTCTCTTGCAGGAGCCCGCACCAGTGGGGGGCACGTCTAAAACTCTTCAGTCAGTTCTGGATTCATTCGGACCTGGACTCGTGGGTTTTACAAATAGTGTCCCAAGGGTACAAACTGGGGTTTCAAGACGTTCCCCCTTTACCGATTGTTCAAATCAGCCTTAGTCAGCAGGGAGAAGGTTTTTATTCAAGCCTCTTCGTGGTCCCGAAGCCGGACGGCTCAGTCAGACCAATCTTAAATCTGAAATCCCTTAATTTCTACCTAAAGAAATTCAATTTCAAGATGGAATCTCTCAGGGTAGTGATCTCCAGTCCGGGGGATAAAGGAGATTTCATGGTTTTGGTAGACATAAAGGATGCCTACTTATATGTTCCCATTTAGCCACTGCATCAAGCTACCTGAGGTTTGCAATTCAGGATTGTCATTACCAATTTCAGACGTTGCCGTTTGGTCTGTCCACGGCTCCGAGGATTTTCACCAGGGTGATGGCGGAAATGATGGTTCTCCTTCGCAAGCAAGGAGTCACAATTATCCCGTACTTGGATGATCTCCTGATAAAGGCGAGATCCAGGGACCAGTTGGTGCAAAACATCTACTCTCCCTGACAGTTCTTCAACAACATGGTTGGCTCCTAAACTTGCCAAAATCGCAGTTGGTCCCAATGACGCGGTTGTTGTTTTTGGGAGTGATACTGGACACAGAAGAGGTTTTCTTCTAGTGGAAAGGCTCTGGAGATCCAGAGTCTGGTCAAACAAATTCTGAAACCAGCAAGAGTGTTAATCCATCAATGCATTCAGTTGCTGGGGAAGATGGTTGCGGCCTACGAGGCCATTCAGTTTGGCAGGTTCCATGCCAGAGTGTTCCAGTGGGACCTGTTGGACAAGTGGTCCGGAACCCACCTACACATGCACCGGAGGATAATCCTGTCTTCCAAGACCAGAATTTCACTCCATTGGTGGCTGCACAGTTCTCACCACCTAGAGGGGCGATGGTTCGGGATCCAGGACGGGATCCTAGGGACCACGGATGCAACCCTCCGAGGCTGGAGAGCAGTCACACAGGGGGAAAACATCCAAGGAAGATGGTCAAGTCTTCCTTGGATGTTTTCATCTCCACATAAATGTTCTGGAGTTAAGGGCCATTTAATAACTGCAGACACAGTACGCACTGGGACGGGTGCCCAGCATCCTCTACGGACTAAGAGAAAAGGATTTACCGGTAGGTATTAAAATCCTATTTTCTCTAACGTCATAGAGGATGCTGTGGACTCCGTAAGGACCATGGGGATAGACGGGCTCCGCAGGAGACATGGGCACTTTAAGAAAGACTTTAGTTCTGGGTGTGCACTGGCTCCTCCCTCTATGACCCTCCTCCAGAACTCAGTTTGATACTGTACCCAGTGGAGACTGGGTGCTTTTCAGGAGCTCTCCTGAGCTTTCTGACAGAAAGTATTTTGTTAGGTTTTTAATTTTCAGGGAGCACTGCTGGCAACAGACTCCCTCATCGAGGGACTGAGGGGAGAGAAGCAGCCCTACTCTCTGAGTTGCAAGGTCCTGCTTCTTAGGCTACTGGACACCATTAGCTCCAGTGGGATTGGTACGCAGGATCTCACCCTCGCCGTCCGTCCCAGAGCCGCGCCGCCGTCCCCCTCACAGAGCCGGAAGATAGAAGCCGGGTGAGTATGAGAAGAAAAGAAGACTTCAGAGGCGGCAGAAGACTTCATGATCTTCACTGAGGTAACGCATAGCACTGCAGCTGTGCGCCTTTGCTCCCATACACCTCACATACTCCGGTCACTGTAAGGGTGCAGGGCGCAGGGGGGGCGCCCTGGGCAGCAATATAAACCTCTTTCGCAAAAATATAACATATATACAGCTGGGCACTTTATATATGTATAAGCCCCCACCAATTTTACAGTTTAAGCGGTACAGAAGCCCGCCTCCGAGGGGGCGGGGCTTCTCCCTCAGCACTCACCAGCGCCATTTTTTCTCCACAGCACCGCTGAGAGGAAGCTCCCCGGACTCTACCCTGCTTATACCACGTTAGACAAGAGGGTTGAAAAGAGGGGTGGGGGGGGCACATAATTCACAAATTACATACAGCAGCACTACTGGGCAAACATTAAGTTACTGTTTTATTCCTGGGTTATATAGCGCTGGGGGGTGTGCTGGCATACTCTCTCTCTGTCTCTCCAAAGGGCCTTGTGGGGAAACTGTCTTCAGAAAAAGCATTCCCTGTGTGTGTAGTGTGTCGGTACACGTGTGTCGACATGTCTGAGGAAGAAGGCTATATTAGAGAGGAGCGGGAGCAAATGAATGTGGTGTCTCCGCCGACAGCTGATTGGATGGATATGTGGAATGTTTTAAATGCTAGTGTAAACTCATTGCACAAAAGATTAGACAAGGCAGAAGCTTTGGGACAGTCAGGGTTTCAACCCATGCCTGATCCTATGTTGCAGGGACTGTCAGGGTCTCATAAGCGCCCACTATCCCAGATTGTTGACACAGATACCGACACGGATTCTGACTCCAGTGTCGATTACGATGATGCAAAGTTACAGCCAAAATTGGCAAAATCCATTCGATTTATGATTATGGCAATAAAAGATGTTTTGCACATCACAGAGGAACCCCCTGTCGCTGACAAGAGGGTACATATGTACAAGGGAAAGAAGCCTGAGGTAACCTTTCCCCCCTCACACGAGCTGAACGAGTTATGTGAAAAAGCTTGGGAATCTCCAGATAAAAGACTGCAGATTTCCAAAAGGATTCTTATGGCGTATCCTTTCCCATCAACGGATAGGTTACGATGGGAATCATCCCCTAGGGTGGACAAAGCATTAACACGCTTATCCAAGAAGGTAGCCCTCCCGTCCCAGGATACGGCTACCCTCAAAGAGTGTGCTGACCGCAAACAGGAGATTACCCTGAAGTCCATTTATACACATTCAGGTACCTTACTCAGACCGGCAATTGCGTCGGCCTGGGTGTGTAGTGCTGTAGCGGCATGGACAAATACCTTATCTGAGGGGATGGATAGCCTAGACAAGGATACTATTTTATTGACCCTGGGGCATATAAGAGATGCTGTCCTATATATGTGTGTATGCAAACTACAGGTGGTGCTGCAGGGCCCACACCCTTTTACTTGTCTTGTAGAGCAGCTCTGAAGCTGTTACAGTGCCCAGCTGCTGCAAGAAATCAGCTTGAATGCTTCAGGGGCTTGGGCATGGCCAACATGAGCCCCACACCGAAGGAGGGTGGGGGTGTTTAATGCAAACTTGGGGTTATACAAGCGCCGCAAAAGGCCGCTATGCCCTGCATGCCCCTTTTCTCTTTTCATATACAGATGAGGGTTCCAGCCAACTTTGGCCCACTGCTTGGATGACATCACCGTATGCAAATCCGTCTGCTGCAGACTTTCCCCCAGGAATGCTTGCAATAGTTGTTGCATATGGTTTAATGTCTGAGGGTGCTTCAGTATTAGGCAGCCTTCCGCCCTCCCATGTTCATCTGAAAAGATGTGGTCTCCCTGCAGTTGTTGTCCCCAGACGAGAGTTCCCTTGTGCTTCCTCAGTTAAATCTCCATAACTTGACGGGGGTGTGCCCGAGCAGCCGCCCTCCCCAGCCCTATCCCAACACATACTTATCTTGCATATGAGATCTCTTGATCATGAAGATAGTTCTCACAGGTTGAGGTTCATCCTGGCCCCGCTCCCCGCTGGAGAGCGCTGATGGGGACAGCAGCGGGGCTTCAGCAGAAGGGTGAGTATGTGTGGCCAGAGACCTCCCTTCCCATGTGCAGGCCTGCAGAGTCTGCCACGCAGGATGGGGCATGTGGCACTCTCCCTCCCAGGGGCTCTTCCAGATGTAGCTCCTCAGCAGTATTTTTCCCGGGCTGCGCGGCGCTCTCCCCGACTGGCATCCGCCCTGGAACACTGCGTTCCTCAACGCAACATCAGCACTGGGCCCTGGCCTCATCACCATCCCAGGTCTTTCTCATGTATGTATCATGTATGTGTGTGTGATATATGTATGAATCATATATGTTTGTGATATATATATATATATATATATATATATGTATGTATCTATCTATTTATCTATCTATCTATCTATCTATCGTATGTGTGTATATATATGTATCTATCATGTATGTATGTATGTATGTATCTATCTTGTATGTATGTGTTCTATCTATCTATCTATCTATCTATCGTGTGTGTGATATATGTATGTATCTATCATGTATGTGTTATATGTATGTATCACACCTTCCTCTATTCATATACATACATACATACATACATACATACATACACACACCTATATCTGTACGTACACTGACATACACACACCAACATCTATACATAAACACGCTGACCCCTAAACGTACACCAACGTACCCACACCTGCATCTATACCTACACATGCTGACACGTGGACGTACACCGGCTTACCCACATGTGAATCTATACATACATGTGCTGACACCTGGACATACACTGATGTACCCACACCTAACATCTATACATACACATGCTAACACCTGGACGTATACAGACGTACCCACATTTGCATCCATGCATATATAGATGTAGGTGTGTGTACGTCAGTGTACGTCCAGGTGTCAACGCGTGTATGTATAGATGCAGGTGTGGGTACGTCTGTGTATGTCCAGGTGTCAGAATGTGTATGTATAGATGCAGGTGTGGGAACGTCAGTGTAGGTTCAGGTGTCAGCGCGTGTATGTATAGATGCAGGTGCTTGTATGTCCAGATGTCAGTGCATGTATGTATAGATGCAAGTGTGGGTACGTCGGTGTATGTCCATTTGTCAGCGCGTGTATATATAGATGCAGGTGCTTGTATGTTGGTGTATGTCCAGGTGTCAGCATGTGTATGTATAGATGCAGGTGTGGGAATGTTGGTGTATGTCCAGGTGTCAGGGCGTGTATGTATGGATATTAGGTGTGGGTACATCAGTGTATGTCCAGGTGTTAGCGCATGTATGTATAGATGCAGGATAATAATCACACAGCGTGCCCCCCACCAACCACAAACCTCCCCCACCCCCCTGTATGACATAAACACCGCTAATTCCACTTACACACAATAATTTCAGTTTGCTACCAGGAGCCGGCAATGTATGTGCACCCAAATGAAGCCACTGTACATGCCCTGCAGGCTGCTATGTACTGCAACAGGTGCAACAAATGTAAATGCCCTATCTTTAAAATGGGGCATATTTTACTAAATTAAAAAAACCTGTAACTTTCTGTAAAACCTTAACCCCAAAAGGCACTACACTAACATCGGGGTGTAGAGTTGGATCTTGATCCAAGGCACCAACAGGCTAAAGCTTTGACTGTTCCCAGGATGCCTTGCACCGCCTCCTCTACAACCCTGCCCAGTGGCGTAACTAGACCTTTGTGGGCCCCATAGCAAAATTCTGAATGGGCCCACCAGCACTCAACAAGAATGAGTGGCGTTTGGGGTCAGAAAAGTAGAGGGGAAGGGGTCTGACAGAGTAGGGGGCAGGACATGAATGAATAGAAACTGAGGTGTCCATTATATAAAGAAATACAGTATGTGTGTCTGTGTGTATATCACACACACACACATATAAGGGAAATTCAAATGCCCTCAATTATTGCGCCCATTACACTCTGGTTTAGGTGCACAAAGCACCTAAACCTGAATAAAGTAATGGGCGCGATCATGAAAAGACACCGTTTGGTTGCCCAAATGGGTCTCTTTGCACACATTTCAGCTTGTTTCCCCTGGGGGTAGCGAGCTGAAATAAACATGTCGCACCCGTTGGCAGCAACATTAGAATAGCTGCTGACGGGCACGATTGAGGGAGGAAAGGGACATTTGAATCCAGCCCATAGATGCAATGTGAATATGTAATTTGTACCTTCCTATCTTAAAATGTATATAGTAGTGTTTACACTAGAGGTCTTTCCGAACCCCCTAATCCTAACATTGTAATTTGCTTTAGGGCGCACCTCCAATTAGTCTAGTGTTTCGTATTTTCACATTAAATACTTTCTTGCATTGGTTGGTTAAAGATTAGATCGTATATTTTTCTAGATATAGCTGTGCATAGTCTACAAGGCTACATGCTTCTCCCCTAACTAGAGATGTGCAGCGGGCATTTTTCGTGTTTCATGTTTTGGTTTCGGATCCGCAGTTGTGTTTTGGATACGGACGCGTTTTGGCAAAACCACCCTTTCGGGTTTTGTATTCGGGTGATTTTTTTTTAAAACCTCAAACAGCTAAAATCATAGAATTTGGGGGTAATTTTGATCCTATAGTATTAAGCTCAATAACCATAATTTCTACTCCTTTCCAGTCTATTCTGAACACCTCACACCTCCCAATATTATTTTTAGTCCTAAAATTTGCACCAAGGTCCCTGGATGACTAAGCTAAGCGACCCAAGTGGGCAGCACAAACACCTGGCCCATCTAGGAGTGGCACTGCAGTGTCAGACAGGATGGCACTTAAAAAAATAGCCCCAAACAGCACATGATGCAAAGATAAATAAAAAAAGAGGCGCAAGATGAAATTGTAGTGTGTCTCTCCTGCTCAGTGTCAGTTCTCAGTAGTATCCTCATCAGTGCTCAGTATCACTGCTCATTGTCTTGTGCTGCAATGTGGTGCTCAGTATACTAGAGTACATTACTAATAGTCCAGTGCTGCATCTTGCTGCTCAGTGTCAGTTCTAGTATCCTCATCAGTGCTCAGTATCACTGCTCACTGTCTTGTGCTGCATTGTGGTGCTCAGTATACTACAGAACATTACTAATAGTCCAGTGCTGCATCTGGCTGCTCAGTGTCAGTTCTAGTAATCTCATCAGTGCTCCGTATCACTGCTCATTGTCTTGTGGTGCTCAGTATACTACAGTACATTACTAATACTCCAGTGTCTTGTGCCGCATATGGCTGCTGTAGGGTGCTGTGGTAGTGTCCTGTCACTGTGCATATGTCATCATTCCAGTCACAGTGATATCTGGTATCTATCTAGTGGTATCTAATTCCAGACATTACCACCGTCTAATTCCAGATATATTACTGGCATATAATTCCACACATTAAAAAATGGAGAACAAAAAGGTGGAGGGTAAAATAGGGAAAGATCAAGATCCACTTCCACCTAGTGCTGAAGCTGCTGCCACTAGTCAAGGCAGAGACAATTCAATGCCATCAACATTATGTAATGATTATACGATACATTATATATCATATCATTGTATGGTTGTAAAATACAACTTAAAAACTTTAATGAATAAATACATAAAGTAGCTTTTATGTAACCTTTTTAAACCTATTAGCATAGACCGAATCTCATCGTGTGTATAGGCCTTTAGTTCAACAACAGCATGGGACCAGTTAGTGTGTTTTGACCACTGCACAGCACCTGGTGTTATATAGTAAGCACCACTATGGCATAGTATACAGCATTATGGGCCTGATATGAGTGTGACCAGCGGTGATGTGGAATGCAGTAGGAGGTGCTGTTTAGCAAGCACCACTTCTATATTCACCATGCAGTATATTGTGTGAATATAGAAGTGTTGGCTGTGTTATGTATTAGAGTAATTATTGCAGCTCCCAGCTAAAATTGCAACAATGTAGTTTAGTGACAAGCTGCAGAGATTAACCCTTTCTGTGGCTGCTGCACAACCTCTATTCATATCGCTGAATTCAATTAGGGAGATGTTCTCACCCCGCGAGCAAGCGCAGGTATATGCCACACTTAAATGTATGGGTATGGTCTCCATAAAATGAGCGTAGCCTTGCAGGCAAAGACTACCTTACACCCTAGTTCTTGACCCTGCACCAACAGACCTCGGCCACCACAGGGAAAAAAGTACAGTAATTTCCACCATGTTAAGCCCCACACATTAATGCCCTTTGGAACATATTATGTCACACACCACAATATCTGTGATACACTATGCCCTACAGTAAAGCTTCTAATTACTTTTACAAAAACTGCTCAACGCCAAGAGTTTCACGTGCTGGGTGTCATGCGCAGCTCTTTGCAAAAGAGAGATATTGGCAAGGAAAAGCTGTCTTGTACCATTGCATTTTTCTCCCAAACGAAGGACACTAGAAAGAACATTTTAAAGCCTCCTGTTAGGCCATCATCTACACGACATAGCCCTGAATTTTCCAATGCGCAGCTCTTTGCAAAAGAGAGATATTGGCAAGGAAAAGCTGTCTTGTACCATTGCATTTTTCTCCCAAACGAAGGACACTAGAAAGAAAATTTTAAAGCCTCCTGTTAGGCCATCATCTACACGACATAGCCCTGAATTTTCCAATGCGCAGCTCTTTGCAAAAGAGAGATATTGGCAAGGAAAAGCTGTCTTGTACCTTTGCATTTTTCTCCCAAACGAAGGACACTAGAAAGAACATTTTAAAGCCTCCTGTTAGGCCATCATCTACACGACATAGCCCTGAATTTTCCAATGCGCAGCTCTTTGCAAAAGAGAGATATTGGCAAGGAAAAGCTGTCTTGTACCATTGCATTTTTCTCCCAAACGAAGGACACTAGAAAGAAAATTTTAAAGCCTCCTGTTAGGCCATCATCTACACGACATAGCCCCGAATTTTCCAATGCGTAGCTCTTTGCAAAAGAGAGATATTGGCAAGGAAAAGCTGTCTTGTACCTTTGCATTTTTCTCCCAAACGAAGGACACTAGAAAGAAAATTTTAAAGCCTCCTGTTAGGCCATCATCTACACGACATAGCCCTGAATTTTCCAATGCGCAGCTCTTTGCAAAAGAGAGATATTGGCAAGGAAAAGCTGTCTTGTACCTTTGCATTTTTCTCCCAAACGAAGGTCACTAGAAAGAAAATTTTAAAGCCTCCTGTTAGGCCATCATCTACACGACATAGCCCTGAATTTTCCAATGCGTAGCTCTTTGCAAAAGAGAGATATTGGCAAGGAAAAGCTGTCTTGTACCTTTGCATTTTTCTCCCAAACGAAGGACACTAGAAAGAAAATTTTAAAGCCTCCTGTTAGGCCATCATCTACACGACATAGCCCTGAATTTTCCAATGCGCAGCTCTTTGCAAAAGAGAGATATTGGCAAGGAAAAGCTGTCTTGTACCATTGCATTTTTCTCCCAAACGAAGGACACTAGAAAGAAAATTTTAAAGCCTCCTGTTAGGCCATCATCTACACGACATAGCCCTGAATTTTCCAATGCGTAGCTCTTTGCAAAAGAGAGATATTGGCAAGGAAAAGCTGTCTTGTACCTTTGCATTTTTCTCCCAAACGAAGGACACTAGAAAGAAAATTTTAAAGCCTCCTGTTAGGCCATCATCTACACGACATAGCCCTGAATTTTCCAATGCGCAGCTCTTTGCAAAAGAGAGATATTGGCAAGGAAAAGCTGTCTTGTACCTTTGCATTTTTCTCCCAAACGAAGGTCACTAGAAAGAAAATTTTAAAGCCTCCTGTTAGGCCATCATCTACACGACATAGCCCTGAATTTTCCAATGCGTAGCTCTTTGCAAAAGAGAGATATTGGCAAGGAAAAGCTGTCTTGTACCTTTGCATTTTTCTTCCAAACGAAGGACACTAGAAAGAAAATTTTAAAGCCTCCTGTTAGGCCATCATCTACACGACATAGCCCTGAATTTTCCAATGCGCAGCTCTTTGCAAAAGAGAGATATTGGCAAGGAAAAGCTGTCTTGTACCATTGCATTTTTCTCCCAAACGAAGGACACTAGAAAGAACATTTTAAAGCCTCCTGTTAGGCCATCATCTACACGACATAGCCCTGAATTTTCCAATGCGTAGCTCTTTGCAAAAGAGAGATATTGGCAAGGAAAAGCTGTCTTGTACCTTTGCATTTTTCTTCCAAACGAAGGACACTAGAAAGAAAATTTTAAAGCCTCCTGTTAGGCCATCATCTACACGACATAGCCCTGAATTTTCCAATGCGCAGCTCTTTGCAAAAGAGAGATATTGGCAAGGAAAAGCTGTCTTGTACCATTGCATTTTTCTCCCAAACGAAGGACACTAGAAAGAACATTTTAAAGCCTCCTGTTAGGCCATCATCTACACGACATAGCCCTGAATTTTCCAATGCGCAGCTCTTTGCAAAAGAGAGATATTGGCAAGGAAAAGCTGTCTTGTACCATTGCATTTTTCTCCCAAACGAAGGACACTAGAAAGAAAATTTTAAAGCCTCCTGTTAGGCCATCATCTACACGACATAGCCCTGAATTTTCCAATGCGCAGCTCTTTGCAAAAGAGAGATATTGGCAAGGAAAAGCTGTCTTGTACCATTGCATTTTTCTCCCAAACGAAGGACACTAGAAAGAACATTTTAAAGCCTCCTGTTAGGCCATCATCTACACGACATAGCCCTGAATTTTCCAATGCGCAGCTCTTTGCAAAAGAGATATATTGGCAAGGAAAAGCTGTCTTGTACCATTGCATTTTTCTCCCAAACGAAGGACACTAGAAAGAACATTTTAAAGCCTCCTGTTAGGCCATCATCTACACGACATAGCCCTGAATTTTCCAATGCGCAGCTCTTTGCAATAGAGAGATATTGGCAAGGAAAAGCTGTCTTGTACCATTGCATTTTTCTCCCAAACGAAGGACACTAGAAAGAAAATTTTAAAGCCTCCTGTTAGGCCATCATCTACACGACATAGCCCTGAATTTTCCAATGCGCAGCTCTTTGCAAAAGAGAGATATTGGCAAGGAAAAGCTGTCTTGTACCTTTGCATTTTTCTCCCAAACGAAGGAAACTAGAAAGAAAATTTTAAAGCCTCCTGTTAGGCCATCATCTACACGACATAGCCCTGAATTTTCCAATGCGCAGCTCTTTGCAAAAGAGAGATATTGGCAAGGAAAAGCTGTCTTGTACCATTGCATTTTTCTCCCAAACGAAGGACACTAGAAAGAAAATTTTAAAGCCTCCTGTTAGGCCATCATCTACACGACATAGCCCTGAATTTTCCAATGCGCAGCTCTTTGCAAAAGAGAGATATTGGCAAGGAAAAGCTGTCTTGTACCATTGCATTTTTCTCCCAAACGAAGGACACTAGAAAGAACATTTTAAAGCCTCCTGTTAGGCCATCATCTACACGACATAGCCCTGAATTTTCCAATGCGCAGCTCTTTGCAAAAGAGAGATATTGGCAAGGAAAAGCTGTCTTGTACCATTGCATTTTTCTCCCAAACGAAGGACACTAGAAAGAACATTTTAAAGCCTCCTGTTAGGCCATCATCTACACGACATAGCCCTGAATTTTCCAATGCGCAGCTCTTTGCAAAAGAGAGATATTGGCAAGGAAAAGCTGTCTTGTACCATTGCATTTTTCTCCCAAACGAAGGACACTAGAAAGAACATTTTAAAGCCTCCTGTTAGGCCATCATCTACACGACATAGCCCTGAATTTTCCAATGCGCAGCTCTTTGCAAAAGAGAGATATTGGCAAGGAAAAGCTGTCTTGTACCATTGCATTTTTCTCCCAAACGAAGGACACTAGAAAGAAAATGTTAAAGCCTCCTGTTAGGCCATTATCTACACGACATAGCCCTGAATTTTCCAATGCGCAGCTCTTTGCAAAAGAGAGATATTGGCAAGGAAAAGCTGTCTTGTACCTTTGCATTTTTCTCCCAAACGAAGGTCACTAGAAAGAAAATTTTAAAGCCTCCTGTTAGGCCATCATCTACACGACATAGCCCTGAATTTTCCAATGCGTAGCTCTTTGCAAAAGAGAGATATTGGCAAGGAAAAGCTGTCTTGTACCTTCGCATTTTTCTCCCAAACGAAGGAAACTAGAAAGAAAATTTTAAAGCCTCCTGTTAGGCCATCATCTACACGACATAGCCCTGAATTTTCCAATGCGCAGCTCTTTGCAAAAGAGAGATATTGTCAAGGAAAAGCTGTCTTGTACCATTGCATTTTTCTCCCAAACGAAGGACACTAGAAAGAAAATGTTAAAGCCTCCTGTTAGGCCATCATCTACACGACATAGCCCTGAATTTTCCAATGCGCAGCTCTTTGCAAAAGAGAGATATTGGCAAGGAAAAGCTGTCTTGTACCTTTGCATTTTTCTCCCAAACGAAGGACGCTAGAAAGAAAATTTTAAAGCCTCCTGTTAGGCCATCATCTACACGACATAGCCCTGAATTTTCCAATGCGCAGCTCTTTGCAAAAGAGAGATATTGGCAAGGAAAAGCTGTCTTGTACCTTTGCATTTTTCTCCCAAACGAAGGTCACTAGAAAGAAAATTTTAAAGCCTCCTGTTAGGCCATCATCTACACGACATAGCCCTGAATTTTCCAATGCGTAGCTCTTTGCAAAAGAGAGATATTGGCAAGGAAAAGCTGTCTTGTACCTTTGCATTTTTCTCCCAAACGAAGGACACTAGAAAGAAAATTTTAAAGCCTCCTGTTAGGCCATCATCTACACGACATAGCCCTGAATTTTCCAATGCGCAGCTCTTTGCAAAAGAGAGATATTGGCAAGGAAAAGCTGTCTTGTACCATTGCATTTTTCTCCCAAACGAAGGACACTAGAAAGAACATTTTAAAGCCTGCTGTTAGGCCATCATCTACACGACATAGCCCTGAATTTTCCAATGCGCAGCTCTTTGCAAAAGAGAGATATTGGCAAGGAAAAGCTGTCTTGTACCTTTGCATTTTTCTCCCAAACGAAGGTCACTAGAAAGAAAATTTTAAAGCCTCCTGTTAGGCCATCATCTACACGACATAGCCCTGAATTTTCCAATGCGTAGCTCTTTGCAAAAGAGAGATATTTGCAAGGAAAAGCTGTCTTGTACCTTTGCATTTTTCTCCCAAACGAAGGACACTAGAAAGAAAATTTTAAAGCCTCCTGTTAGGCCATCATCTACACGACATAGCCCTGAATTTTCCAATGCGCAGCTCTTTGCAAAAGAGAGATATTGGCAAGGAAAAGCTGTCTTGTACCTTTCCATTTTTCTCCCAAACGAAGGACACTAGAAAGAAAATTTTAAAGCCTCCTGTTAGGCCATCATCTACACGACATAGCCCTGAATTTTCCAATGCGCAGCTCTTTGCAAAAGAGAGATATTGGCATTGGAAAATTCAGGGCTATGTCGTGTAGATGATGGCCTAACAGCAGGCTTTAAAATGTTCTTTCTAGTGTCCTTCGTTTGGGAGAAAAATGCAATGGTACAAGACAGCTTTTCCTTGCCAATATCTCTCTTTTGCAAAGAGCTGCGCATTGGAAAATTCAGGGCTATGTCGTGTAGATGATGGCCTAACAGGAGGCTTTAAAATTTTCTTTCTAGTGTCCTTCGTTTGGGAGAAAAATGCAAAGGTACAAGACAGCTTTTCCTTGCCAATATCTCTCTTTTGCAAAGAGCTACGCATTGGAAAATTCGGGGCTATGTCGTGTAGATGATGGCCTAACAGGAGGCTTTAAAATTTTCTTTCTAGTGTCCTTCGTTTGGGAGAAAAATGCAATGGTACAAGACAGCTTTTCCTTGCCAATATCTCTCTTTTGCAAAGAGCTGCGCATTGGAAAATTCAGGGCTATGTCGTGTAGATGATGGCCTAACAGGAGGCTTTAAAATGTTCTTTCTAGTGTCCTTCGTTTGGGAGAAAAATGCAATGGTACAAGACAGCTTTTCCTTGCCAATATCTCTCTTTTGCAAAGAGCTGCGCATTGGAAAATTCAGGGCTATGTCGTGTAGATGATGGCCTAACAGGAGGCTTTAAAATGTTCTTTCTAGTGTCCTTCGTTTGGGAGAAAAATGCAATGGTACAAGACAGCTTTTCCTTGCCAATATCTCTCTTTTGCAAAGAGCTGCGCATTGGAAAATTCAGGGCTATGTCGTGTAGATGATGGCCTGACAGGAGGCTTTAAAATTTTCTTTCTAGTGTCCTTCGTTTGGGAGAAAAATGCAATGGTACAAGACAGCTTTTCCTAGCCAATATCTCTCTTTTGCAAAGAGCTGCGCATTGGAAAATTCAGGGCTATGTCGTGTAGATGATGGCCTAACAGGAGGCTTTAAAATTTTCTTTCTAGTGACCTTCGTTTGGGAGAAAAATGCAAAGGTACAAGACAGCTTTTCCTTGCCAATATCTCTCTTTTGCAAAGAGCTGCGCATTGGAAAATTCAGGGCTATGTCGTGTAGATGATGGCCTAACAGGAGGCTTTAAAATTTTCTTTCTAGTGTCCTTCGTTTGGGAGAAAAATGCAAAGGTACAAGACAGCTTTTCCTTGCCAATATCTCTCTTTTGCAAAGAGCTACGCATTGGAAAATTCAGGGCTATGTCGTGTAGATGATGGCCTGACAGGAGGCTTTAAAATTTTCTTTCTAGTGTCCTTCGTTTGGGAGAAAAATGCAATGGTACAAGACAGCTTTTCCTAGCCAATATCTCTCTTTTGCAAAGAGCTGCGCATTGGAAAATTCAGGGCTATGTCGTGTAGATGATGGCCTAACAGGAGGCTTTAAAATTTTCTTTCTAGTGACCTTCGTTTGGGAGAAAAATGCAAAGGTACAAGACAGCTTTTCCTTGCCAATATCTCTCTTTTGCAAAGAGCTGCGCATTGGAAAATTCAGGGCTATGTCGTGTAGATGATGGCCTAACAGGAGGCTTTAAAATTTTCTTTCTAGTGTCCTTCGTTTGGGAGAAAAATGCAATGGTACAAGACAGCTTTTCCTTGCCAATATCTCTCTTTTGCAAAGAGCTGCGCATTGGAAAATTCAGGGCTATGTCGTGTAGATGATGGCCTGACAGGAGGCTTTAAAATTTTCTTTCTAGTGTCCTTCGTTTGGGAGAAAAATGCAATGGTACAAGACAGCTTTTCCTAGCCAATATCTCTCTTTTGCAAAGAGCTGCGCATTGGAAAATTCAGGGCTATGTCGTGTAGATGATGGCCTAACAGGAGGCTTTAAAATTTTCTTTCTAGTGACCTTCGTTTGGGAGAAAAATGCAAAGGTACAAGACAGCTTTTCCTTGCCAATATCTCTCTTTTGCAAAGAGCTGCGCATTGGAAAATTCAGGGCTATGTCGTGTAGATGATGGCCTAACAGGAGGCTTTAAAATTTTCTTTCTAGTGTCCTTCGTTTGGGAGAAAAATGCAAAGGTACAAGACAGCTTTTCCTTGCCAATATCTCTCTTTTGCAAAGAGCTACGCATTGGAAAATTCAGGGCTATGTCGTGTAGATGATGGCCTAACAGGAGGCTTTAAAATTTTCTTTCTAGTGACTTTCGTTTGGGAGAAAAATGCAAAGGTACAAGACAGCTTTTCCTTGCCAATATCTCTCTTTTGCAAAGAGCTGCGCATTGGAAAATTCAGGGCTATGTCGTGTAGATGATGGCCTAACAGAATGCTTTAAAATTTTCTTTCTAGTGTCTTTCGTTTGGGAGAAAAATGCAAAGGTACAAGACAGCTTTTCCTTGCCAATATCTCTCTTTTGCAAAGAGCTACGCATTGGAAAATTCAGGGCTATGTCGTGTAGATGATGGCCTAACAGGAGGCTTTAAAATTTTCTTTCTAGTGTCCTTCGTTTGGGAGAAAAATGCAATGGTACAAGACAGCTTTTCCTTGCCAATATCTCTCTTTTGCAAAGAGCTGCGCATTGGAAAATTTAGGGCTATGTCGTGTAGATGATGGCCTAACAGGAGGCTTTAAAATTTTCTTTCTAGTGTCCTTCGTTTGGGAGAAAAATGCAAAGGTACAAGACAGCATTTCCTTGCCAATATCTCTCTTTTGCAAAGAGCTGCGCATTGGAAAATTCAGGGCTATGTCGTGTAGATGATGGCCTAACAGGAGGCTTTAAAATTTTCTTTCTAGTGTCCTTCGTTTGGGAGAAAAATGCAAAGGTACAAGACAGCTTTTCCTTGCCAATATCTCTCTTTTGCAAAGAGCTGCGCATTGGAAAATTCAGGGCTATGTCGTGTAGATGATGGCCTAACAGGAGGCTTTAAAATTTTCTTTCTAGTGTCCTTCGTTTGGGAGAAAAATGCAATGGTACAAGACAACTTTTCCTTGCCAATATCTCTCTTTTGCAAAGAGCTGCGCATTGGAAAATTCAGGGCTATGTCGTGTAGATGATGGCCTAACAGGAGGCTTTAAAATTTTCTTTCTAGTGTCCTTCGTTTGGGAGAAAATGCAAAGGTACAAGACAGCTTTTCCTTGCCAATATCTCTCTTTTGCAAAGAGCTACGCATTGGAAAATTCAGGGCTATATCGTGTAGATGATGGCCTAACAGGAGGCTTTAAAATTTTCTTTCTAGTGACCTTCGTTTGGGAGAAAAATGCAAAGGTACAAGACAGCTTTTCCTTGCCAATATCTCTCTTTTGCAAAGAGCTGCGCATTGGAAAATTCAGGGCTATGTCGTGTAGATGATGGCCTAACAGGAGGCTTTAAAATTTTCTTTCTAGTGTCCTTCGTTTGGGAGAAAAATGCAAAGGTACAAGACAGCTTTTCCTTGCCAATATCTCTCTTTTGCAAAGAGCTACGCATTGGAAAATTCAGAGCTATGTCGTGTAGATGATGGCCTAACAGGAGGCTTTAAAATTTTCTTTCTAGTGTCCTTCGTTTGGGAGAAAAATGCAATGGTACAAAACAGCTTTTCCTTGCCAATATCTCTCTTTTGCAAAGAGCTGCGCATTGGAAAATTCAGGGCTATGTCGTGTAGATGATGGCCTAACAGGAGGCTTTAAAATTTTCTTTCTAGTGTCCTTCGTTTGGGAGAAAAATGCAATGGTACAAGACAGCTTTTCCTTGCCAATATCTCTCTTTTGCAAAGAGCTGCGCATTGGAAAATTCAGGGCTATGTCGTGTAGATGATGGCCTAACAGGAGGCTTTAAAATTTTCTTTCTAGTGTCCTTCGTTTGGGAGAAAAATGCAAAGGTACAAGACAGCTTTTCCTTGCCAATATCTCTCTTTTGCAAAGAGCTACGCATTGGAAAATTCAGAGCTATGTCGTGTAGATGATGGCCTAACAGGAGGCTTTAAAATTTTCTTTCTAGTGTCCTTCGTTTGGGAGAAAAATGCAATGGTACAAAACAGCTTTTCCTTGCCAATATCTCTCTTTTGCAAAGAGCTGCGCATTGGAAAATTCAGGGCTATGTCGTGTAGATGATGGCCTAACAGGAGGCTTTAAAATTTTCTTTCTAGTGTCCTTCGTTTGGGAGAAAAATGCAAAGGTACAAGACAGCTTTTCCTTGCCAATATCTCTCTTTTGCAAAGAGCTGCGCATTGGAAAATTCAGGGCTATGTCGTGTAGATGATGGCCTAACAGGAGGCTTTAACATTTTCTTTCTAGTGTCCTTCGTTTGGGAGAAAAATGCAATGGTACAAGACAGCTTTTCCTTGCCAATATCTCTCTTTTGCAAAGAGCTGCGCATTGGAAAATTCAGGGCTATGTCGTGTAGATGATGGCCTAACAGGGGGCTTTAAAATTTTCTTTCTAGTGACCTTCGTTTGGGAGAAAAATGCAAAGGTACAAGACAGCTTTCTTTTGCAAAGAGCTGCGCATTGGAAAATTCAGGGCTATGTCGTGTAGATGATGGCCTAACAGGAGGCTTTAAAATGTTCTTTCTAGTGTCCTTCGTTTGGGAGAAAAATGCAATGGTACAAGACAGCTTTTCCTTGCCAATATCTCTTTTTTGCAAAGAGCTGCGCATTGGAAAATTCAGGGCTATGTCGTGTAGATGATGGCCTAACAGGAGGCTTTAAAATGTTCTTTCTAGTGTCCTTCGTTTGGGAGAAAAATGCAAAGGTACAAGACAGCTTTTCCTTGCCAATATCTCTCTTTTGCAAAGAGCTGCGCATTGGAAAATTCAGGGCTATGTCGTGTAGATGATGGCCTAACAGCAGGCTTTAAAATGTTCTTTCTAGTGTCCTTCGTTTGGGAGAAAAATGCAATGGTACAAGACAGCTTTTCCTTGCCAATATCTCTTTTTTGCAAAGAGCTGCGCATTGGAAAATTCAGGGCTATGTCGTGTAGATGATGGCCTAACAGGAGGCTTTAAAATGTTCTTTCTAGTGTCCTTCGTTTGGGAGAAAAATGCAAAGGTACAAGACAGCTTTTCCTTGCCAATATCTCTCTTTTGCAAAGAGCTGCGCATTGGAAAATTCAGGGCTATGTCGTGTAGATGATGGCCTAACAGCAGGCTTTAAAATGTTCTTTCTAGTGTCCTTCGTTTGGGAGAAAAATGCAATGGTACAAGACAGCTTTTCCTTGCCAATATCTCTCTTTTGCAAAGAGCTGCGCATTGGAAAATTCAGGGCTATGTCGTGTAGATGATGGCCTAACAGGGGGCTTTAAAATTTTCTTTCTAGTGACCTTCGTTTGGGAGAAAAATGCAAAGGTACAAGACAGCTTTTCCTTGCCAATATCTCTCTTTTGCAAAGAGCTGCGCATTGGAAAATTCAGGGCTATGTCGTGTAGATGATGGCCTAACAGGAGGCTTTAAAATTTTCTTTCTAGTGTCCTTCGTTTGGGAGAAAAATGCAAAGGTACAAGACAGCATTTCCTTGCCAATATCTCTCTTTTGCAAAGAGCTACGCATTGGAAAATTCAGGGCTATGTCGTGTAGATGATGGCCTAACAGGAGGCTTTAAAATGTTCTTTCTAGTGACCTTCGTTTGGGAGAAAAATGCAAAGGTACAAGACAGCTTTTCCTTGCCAATATCTCTCTTTTGCAAAGAGCTGCGCATTGGAAAATTCAGGGCTATGTCGTGTAGATGATGGCCTAACAGGAGGCTTTAAAATTTTCTTTCTAGTGTCCTTCGTTTGGGAGAAAAATGCAAAGGTACAAGACAGCTTTTCCTTGCCAATATCTCTCTTTTGCAAAGAGCTACGCATTGGAAAATTCAGGGCTATGTCGTGTAGATGATGGCCTAACAGGAGGCTTTAAAATTTTCTTTCTAGTGTCCTTCGTTTGGGAGAAAAATGCAATGGTACAAGACAGCTTTTCCTTGCCAATATCTCTATTTTGCAAAGAGCTGCGCATTGGAAAATTCAGGGCTATGTCGTGTAGATGATGGCCTAACAGGAGGCTTTAAAATTTTCTTTCTAGTGTCCTTCGTTTGGGAGAAAAATGCAAAGGTACAAGACAGCTTTTCCTTGCCAATATCTCTCTTTTGCAAAGAGCTACGCATTGGAAAATTCAGGGCTATGTCGTGTAGATGATGGCCTAACAGGAGGCTTTAAAATTTTCTTTCTAGTGTCCTTCGTTTGGGAGAAAAATGCAATGGTACAAGACAGCTTTTCCTTGCCAATATCTCTATTTTGCAAAGAGCTGCGCATTGGAAAATTCAGGGCTATGTCGTGTAGATGATGGCCTAACAGGAGGCTTTAAAATTTTCTTTCTAGTGTCCTTCGTTTGGGAGAAAAATGCAAAAGGTACAAGACAGCTTTTCCTTGCCAATATCTCTCTTTTGCAAAGAGCTGCGCATTGGAAAATTCAGGGCTATGTCGTGTAGATGATGGCCTAACAGGAGGCTTTAAAATTTTCTTTCTAGTGTCCTTCGTTTGGGAGAAAAATGCAATGGTACAAGACAGCTTTTCCTTGCCAATATCTCTCTTTTGCAAAGAGCTGCGCATTGGAAAATTCAGGGCTATGTCGTGTAGATGATGGCCTAACAGGAGGCTTTAAAATTTTCTTTCTAGTGTCCTTCGTTTGGGAGAAAAATGCAATGGTACAAGACAGCTTTTCCTTGCCAATATCTCTCTTTTGCAAAGAGCTGCGCATTGGAAAATTCAGGGCTATGTCGTGTAGATGATGGCCTAACAGGAGGCTTTAACATTTTCTTTCTAGTGTCCTTCGTTTGGGAGAAAAATGCAATGGTACAAGACAGCTTTTCCTTGCCAATATCTCTCTTTTGCAAAGAGCTGCGCATTGGAAAATTCAGGGCTATGTCGTGTAGATGATGGCCTAACAGGGGGCTTTAAAATTTTCTTTCTAGTGACCTTCGTTTGGGAGAAAAATGCAAAGGTACAAGACAGCTTTTCCTTGCCAATATCTCTCTTTTGCAAAGAGCTGCGCATTGGAAAATTCAGGGCTATGTCGTGTAGATGATGGCCTAACAGGAGGCTTTAAAATTTTCTTTCTAGTGTCCTTCGTTTGGGAGAAAAATGCAATGGTACAAGACAGCTTTTCCTTGCCAATATCTCTTTTTTGCAAAGAGCTGCGCATTGGAAAATTCAGGGCTATGTCGTGTAGATGATGGCCTAACAGGAGGCTTTAAAATGTTCTTTCTAGTGTCCTTCGTTTGGGAGAAAAATGCAAAGGTACAAGACAGCTTTTCCTTGCCAATATCTCTCTTTTGCAAAGAGCTGCGCATTGGAAAATTCAGGGCTATGTCGTGTAGATGATGGCCTAACAGGAGGCTTTCAAATTTTCTTTCTAGTGTCCTTCGTTTGGGAGAAAAATGCAAAGGTACAAGACAGCTTTTCCTTGCAAATATCTCTCTTTTGCAAAGAGCTACGCATTGGAAAATTCAGGGCTATGTCGTGTAGATGATGGCCTAACAGGAGGCTTTAAAATTTTCTTTCTAGTGACCTTCGTTTGGGAGAAAAATGCAAAGGTACAAGACAGCTTTTCCTTGCCAATATCTCTCTTTTGCAAAGAGCTGCGCATTGGAAAATTCAGGGCTATGTCGTGTAGATGATGGCCTAACAGCAGGCTTTAAAATGTTCTTTCTAGTGTCCTTCGTTTGGGAGGAAAATGCAATGGTACAAGACAGCTTTTCCTTGCCAATATCTCTCTTTTGCAAAGAGCTGCGCATTGGAAAATTCAGGGCTATGTCGTGTAGATGATGGCCTAACAGGGGGCTTTAAAATTTTCTTTCTAGTGACCTTCGTTTGGGAGAAAAATGCAAAGGTACAAGACAGCTTTTCCTTGCCAATATCTCTCTTTTGCAAAGAGCTGCGCATTGGAAAATTCAGGGCTATGTCGTGTAGATGATGGCCTAACAGGAGGCTTTAACATTTTCTTTCTAGTGTCCTTCGTTTGGGAGAAAAATGCAATGGTACAAGACAGCTTTTCCTTGCCAATATCTCTCTTTTGCAAAGAGCTGCGCATTGGAAAATTCAGGGCTATGTCGTGTAGATGATGGCCTAACAGGAGGCTTTAAAATTTTCTTTCTAGTGTCCTTCGTTTGGGAGAAAAATGCAATGGTACAAGACAGCTTTTCCTTGCCAATATCTCTCTTTTGCAAAGAGCTGCGCATTGGAAAATTCAGGGCTATGTCGTGTAGATGATGGCCTAACAGGAGGCTTTAAAATTTTCTTTCTAGTGTCCTTCGTTTGGGAGAAAAATGCAAAGGTACAAGACAGCTTTTCCTTGCCAATATCTCTCTTTTGCAAAGAGCTGCGCATTGGAAAATTCAGGGCTATGTCGTGTAGATGATGGCCTAACAGGAGGCTTTAAAATTTTCTTTCTAGTGTACTTCGTTTGGGAGAAAAATGCAAAGGTACAAGACAGCTTTTCCTTGCCAATATCTCTCTTTTGCAAAGAGCTGCGCATTGGAAAATTCAGGGCTATGTCGTGTAGATAATGGCCTAACAGGAGGCTTTAAAATTTTCTTTCTAGTGTCCTTCGTTTGGGAGAAAAATGCAATGGTACAAGACAGCTTTTCCTTGCCAATATCTCTCTTTTGCAAAGAGCTGCACATTGGAAAATTCAGGGCTATGTCGTGTAGATGATGGCCTAACAGGAGGCTTTAAAATTTTCTTTCTAGTGACCTTCGTTTGGGAGAAAAATGCAAAGGTACAAGACAGCTTTTCCTTGCCAATATCTCTCTTTTGCAAAGAGCTGCGCATTGGAAAATTCAGGGCTATGTCGTGTAGATGATGGCCTAACAGGAGGCTTTAACATTTTCTTTCTAGTGTCCTTCGTTTGGGAGAAAAATGCAATGGTACTAGACAGCTTTTCCTTGCCAATATCTCTCTTTTGCAAAGAGCTGCGCATTGGAAAATTCAGGGCTATGTCGTGTAGATGATGGCCTAACAGGGGGCTTTAAAATTTTCTTTCTAGTGACCTTCGTTTTGGAGAAAAATGCAAAGGTACAAGACAGCTTTTCCTTGCCAATATCTCTCTTTTGCAAAGAGCTGCGCATTGGAAAATTCAGGGCTATGTCGTGTAGATGATGGCCTAACAGGAGGCTTTAAAATTTTCTTTCTAGTGTCCTTCGTTTGGGAGAAAAATGCAATGGTACAAGACAGCTTTTCCTTGCCAATATCTCTCTTTTGCAAAGAGCTGCGCATTGGAAAATTCAGGGCTATGTCGTGTAGATGATGGCCTAACAGGAGGCTTTAAAATTTTCTTTCTAGTGTCCTTCGTTTGGGAGAAAATGCAAAGGTACAAGACAGCTTTTCCTTGCCAATATCTCTCTTTTGCAAAGAGCTACGCATTGGAAAATTCAGAGCTATGTCGTGTAGATGATGGCCTAACAGGAGGCTTTAAAATTTTCTTTCTAGTGTCCTTCGTTTGGGAGAAAAATGCAATGGTACAAAACAGCTTTTCCTTGCCAATATCTCTCTTTTGCAAAGAGCTGCGCATTGGAAAATTCAGGGCTATGTCGTGTAGATGATGGCCTAACAGGAGGCTTTAAAATTTTCTTTCTAGTGTCCTTCGTTTGGGAGAAAAATGCAAAGGTACAAGACAGCTTTTCCTTGCCAATATCTCTCTTTTGCAAAGAGCTGCGCATTGGAAAATTCAGGGCTATGTCGTGTAGATGATGGCCTAACAGGAGGCTTTAAAATTTTCTTTCTAGTGTCCTTCGTTTGGGAGAAAAATGCAATGGTACAAGACAGCTTTTCCTTGCCAATATCTCTCTTTTGCAAAGAGCTGCGCATTGGAAAATTCAGGGCTATGTCGTGTAGATGATGGCCTAACAGGAGGCTTTAAAATTTTCTTTCTAGTGTCCTTCGTTTGGGAGAAAAATGCAAAGGTACAAGACAGCTTTTCCTTGCCAATATCTCTCTTTTGCAAAGAGCTGCGCATTGGAAAATTCAGGGCTATGTCGTGTAGATGATGGCCTAACAGGAGGCTTTAACATTTTCTTTCTAGTGTCCTTCGTTTGGGAGAAAAATGCAATGGTACAAGACAGCTTTTCCTTGCCAATATCTCTCTTTTGCAAAGAGCTGCGCATTGGAAAATTCAGGGCTATGTCGTGTAGATGATGGCCTAACAGGGGGCTTTAAAATTTTCTTTCTAGTGACCTTCGTTTGGGAGAAAAATGCAAAGGTACAAGACTGCTTTTCCTTGCCAATATCTCTCTTTTGCAAAGAGCTGCGCATTGGAAAATTCAGGGCTATGTCGTGTAGATGATGGCCTAACAGGAGGCTTTAAAATTTTCTTTCTAGTGTCCTTCGTTTGGGAGAAAAATGCAATGGTACAAGACAGCTTTTCCTTGCCAATATCTCTTTTTTGCAAAGAGCTGCGCATTGGAAAATTCAGGGCTATGTCGTGTAGATGATGGCCTAACAGGAGGCTTTAAAATGTTCTTTCTAGTGTCCTTCGTTTGGGAGAAAAATGCAAAGGTACAAGACAGCTTTTCCTTGCCAATCTCTCTTTTGCAAAGAGCTGCGCATTGGAAAATTCAGGGCTATGTCGTGTAGATGATGGCCTAACAGCAGGCTTTAAAATGTTCTTTCTAGTGTCCTTCGTTTGGGAGAAAAATGCAATGGTACAAGACAGCTTTTCCTTGCCAATATCTCTTTTTTGCAAAGAGCTGCGCATTGGAAAATTCAGGGCTATGTCGTGTAGATGATGGCCTAACAGGAGGCTTTAAAATGTTCTTTCTAGTGTCCTTCGTTTGGGAGAAAAATGCAAAGGTACAAGACAGCTTTTCCTTGCCAATATCTCTCTTTTGCAAAGAGCTGCGCATTGGAAAATTCAGGGCTATGTCGTGTAGATGATGGCCTAACAGCAGGCTTTAAAATGTTCTTTCTAGTGTCCTTCGTTTGGGAGAAAAATGCAATGGTTCAAGACAGCTTTTCCTTGCCAATATCTCTCTTTTGCAAAGAGCTGCGCATTGGAAAATTCAGGGCTATGTCGTGTAGATGATGGCCTAACAGGAGGCTTTAAAATTTTCTTTCTAGTGTCTTTCGTTTGGGAGAAAAATGCAAAGGTACAAGACAGCTTTTCCTTGCCAATATCTCTCTTTTGCAAAGAGCTACGCATTGGAAAATTCAGGGCTATGTCGTGTAGATGATGGCCTAACAGGAGGCTTTAAAATTTTCTTTCTAGTGTCCTTCGTTTGGGAGAAAAATGCAATGGTACAAGACAGCTTTTCCTTGCCAATATCTCTCTTTTGCAAAGAGCTGCGCATTGGAAAATTCAGGGCTATGTCGTGTAGATGATGGCCTAACAGGAGGCTTTAAAATTTTCTTTCTAGTGTCCTTCGTTTGGGAGAAAAATGCAAAGGTACAAGACAGCATTTCCTTGCCAATATCTCTCTTTGCAAAGAGCTACGCATTGGAAAATTCAGAGCTATGTCGTGTAGATGATGGCCTAACAGGAGGCTTTAAAATTTTCTTTCTAGTGTCCTTCGTTTGGGAGAAAAATGCAATGGTACAAAACAGCTTTTCCTTGCCAATATCTCTCTTTTGCAAAGAGCTGCGCATTGGAAAATTCAGGGCTATGTCGTGTAGATGATGGCCTAACAGGAGGCTTTAAAATTTTCTTTCTAGTGTCCTTCGTTTGGGAGAAAAATGCAAAGGTACAAGACAGCTTTTCCTTGCCAATATCTCTCTTTTGCAAAGAGCTGCGCATTGGAAAATTCAGGGCTATGTCGTGTAGATGATGGCCTAACAGGAGGCTTTAAAATTTTCTTTCTAGTGTCCTTCGTTTGGGAGAAAAATGCAATGGTACAAGACAGCTTTTCCTTGCCAATATCTCTCTTTTGCAAAGAGCTGCGCATTGGAAAATTCAGGGCTATGTCGTGTAGATGATGGCCTAACAGGAGGCTTTAAAATTTTCTTTCTAGTGTCCTTCGTTTGGGAGAAAAATGCAAAGGTACAAGACAGCTTTTCCTTGCCAATATCTCTCTTTTGCAAAGAGCTGCGCATTGGAAAATTCAGGGCTATGTCGTGTAGATGATGGCCTAACAGGAGGCTTTAACATTTTCTTTCTAGTGTCCTTCGTTTGGGAGAAAAATGCAATGGTACAAGACAGCTTTTCCTTGCCAATATCTCTCTTTTGCAAAGAGCTGCGCATTGGAAAATTCAGGGCTATGTCGTGTAGATGATGGCCTAACAGGGGGCTTTAAAATTTTCTTTCTAGTGACCTTCGTTTGGGAGAAAAATGCAAAGGTACAAGACAGCTTTTCCTTGCCAATATCTCTCTTTTGCAAAGAGCTGCGCATTGGAAAATTCAGGGCTATGTCGTGTAGATGATGGCCTAACAGGAGGCTTTAAAATTTTCTTTCTAGTGTCCTTCGTTTGGGAGAAAAATGCAATGGTACAAGACAGCTTTTCCTTGCCAATATCTCTCTTTTTGCAAAGAGCTGCGCATTGGAAAATTCAGGGCTATGTCGTGTAGATGATGGCCTAACAGGAGGCTTTAAAATGTTCTTTCTAGTGTCCTTCGTTTGGGAGAAAAATGCAAAGGTACAAGACAGCTTTTCCTTGCCAATATCTCTCTTTGCAAAGAGCTGCGCATTGGAAAATTCAGGGCTATGTCGTGTAGATGATGGCCTAACAGGAGGCTTTCAAATTTTCTTTCTAGTGTCCTTCGTTTGGGAGAAAAATGCAAAGGTACAAGACAGCTTTTCCTTGCAAATATCTCTCTTTTGCAAAGAGCTACGCATTGGAAAATTCAGGGCTATGTCGTGTAGATGATGGCCTAACAGGAGGCTTTAAAATTTTCTTTCTAGTGACCTTCGTTTGGGAGAAAAATGCAAAGGTACAAGACAGCTTTTCCTTGCCAATATCTCTCTTTTGCAAAGAGCTGCGCATTGGAAAATTCAGGGCTATGTCGTGTAGATGATGGCCTAACAGCAGGCTTTAAAATGTTCTTTCTAGTGTCCTTCGTTTGGGAGAAAAATGCAATTGTACAAGACAGCTTTTCCTTGCCAATATCTCTCTTTTGCAAAGAGCTGCGCATTGGAAAATTCAGGGCTATGTCGTGTAGATGATGGCCTAACAGGGGGCTTTAAAATTTTCTTTCTAGTGACCTTCGTTTGGGAGAAAAATGCAAAGGTACAAGACAGCTTTTCCTTGCCAATATCTCTCTTTTGCAAAGAGCTGCGCATTGGAAAATTCAGGGCTATGTCGTGTAGATGATGGCCTAACAGGAGGCTTTAACATTTTCTTTCTAGTGTCCTTCGTTTGGGAGAAAAATGCAATGGTACAAGACAGCTTTTCCTTGCCAATATCTCTCTTTTGCAAAGAGCTGCGCATTGGAAAATTCAGGGCTATGTCGTGTAGATGATGGCCTAACAGGAGGCTTTAAAATTTTCTTTCTAGTGTCCTTCGTTTGGGAGAAAAATGCAATGGTACAAGACAGCTTTTCCTTGCCAATATCTCTCTTTTGCAAAGAGCTGCGCATTGGAAAATTCAGGGCTATGTCGTGTAGATGATGGCCTAACAGGAGGCTTTAAAATTTTCTTTCTAGTGTCCTTCGTTTGGGAGAAAAATGCAAAGGTACAAGACAGCTTTTCCTTGCCAATATCTCTCTTTTGCAAAGAGCTGCGCATTGGAAAATTCAGGGCTATGTCGTGTAGATGATGGCCTAACAGGAGGCTTTAAAATGTTCTTTCTAGTGTCCTTCGTTTGGGAGAAAAATGCAATGGTACAAGACAGCTTTTCCTTGCCAATATCTCTCTTTTGCAAAGAGCTGCGCATTGGAAAATTCAGGGCTATGTCGTGTAGATGATGGCCTAACAGGAGGCTTTAAAATGTTCTTTCTAGTGTCCTTCGTTTGGGAGAAAAATGCAATGGTACAAGACAGCTTTTCCTTGCCAATATCTCTCTTTTGCAAAGAGCTGCGCATTGGAAAATTCAGGGCTATGTCGTGTAGATGATGGCCTAACAGGAGGCTTTAAAATTTTCTTTCTAGTGTCCTTCGTTTGGGAGAAAAATGCAATGGTACAAGACAGCTTTTCCTTGCCAATATCTCTCTTTTGCAAAGAGCTGCGCATTGGAAAATTCAGGGCTATGTCGTGTAGATGATGGCCTAACAGGAGGCTTTAAAATTTTCTTTCTAGTGACCTTCGTTTGGGAGAAAAATGCAAAGGTACAAGACAGCTTTTCCTTGCCAATATCTCTCTTTTGCAAAGAGCTGCGCATTGGAAAATTCAGGGCTATGTCGTGTAGATGATGGCCTAACAGGAGGCTTTAAAATTTTCTTTCTAGTGTCCTTCGTTTGGGAGAAAAATGCAAAGGTACAAGACAGCTTTTCCTTGCCAATATCTCTCTTTTGCAAAGAGCTACGCATTGGAAAATTCAGGGCTATGTCGTGTAGATGATGGCCTAACAGGAGGCTTTAAAATTTTCTTTCTAGTGACCTTCGTTTGGGAGAAAAATGCAAAGGTACAAGACAGCTTTTCCTTGCCAATATCTCTCTTTTGCAAAGAGCTGCGCATTGGAAAATTCAGGGCTATGTCGTGTAGATGATGGCCTAACAGGAGGCTTTAAAATTTTCTTTCTAGTGTCTTTCGTTTGGGAGAAAAATGCAAAGGTACAAGACAGCTTTTCCTTGCCAATATCTCTCTTTTGCAAAGAGCTACGCATTGGAAAATTCAGGGCTATGTCGTGTAGATGATGGCCTAACAGGAGGCTTTAAAATTTTCTTTCTAGTGTCCTTCGTTTGGGAGAAAAATGCAAAGGTACAAGACAGCATTTCCTTGCCAATATCTCTCTTTTGCAAAGAGCTACGCATTGGAAAATTCAGGGCTATGTCGTGTAGATGATGGCCTAACAGGAGGCTTTAAAATTTTCTTTCTAGTGACCTTCGTTTGGGAGAAAAATGCAAAGGTACAAGACAGCTTTTCCTTGCCAATATCTCTCTTTTGCAAAGAGCTGCGCATTGGAAAATTCAGGGCTATGTCGTGTAGATGATGGCCTAACAGGAGGCTTTAAAATTTTCTTTCTAGTGTCCTTCGTTTGGGAGAAAAATGCAAAGGTACAAGACAGCTTTTCCTTGCCAATATCTCTCTTTTGCAAAGAGCTACGCATTGGAAAATTCAGGGCTATGTCGTGTAGATGATGGCCTAACAGGAGGCTTTAAAATTTTCTTTCTAGTGTCCTTCGTTTGGGAGAAAAATGCAATGGTACAAGACAGCTTTTCCTTGCCAATATCTCTATTTTGCAAAGAGCTGCGCATTGGAAAATTCAGGGCTATGTCGTGTAGATGATGGCCTAACAGGAGGCTTTAAAATTTTCTTTCTAGTGTCCTTCGTTTGGGAGAAAAATGCAAAGGTACAAGACAGCTTTTCCTTGCCAATATCTCTCTTTTGCAAAGAGCTGCGCATTGGAAAATTCAGGGCTATGTCGTGTAGATGATGGCCTAACACGAGGCTTTAAAATGTTCTTTCTAGTGTCCTTCGTTTGGGAGAAAAATGCAATGGTACAAGACAGCTTTTCCTTGCCAATATCTCTCTTTTGCAAAGAGCTGCGCATTGGAAAATTCAGGGCTATGTCGTGTAGATGATGGCCTAACAGGAGGCTTTAAAATGTTCTTTCTAGTGTCCTTCGTTTGGGAGAAAAATGCAAAGGTACAAGACAGCTTTTCCTTGCCAATATCTCTCTTTTGCAAAGAGCTACGCATTGGAAAATTCAGGGCTATATCGTGTAGATGATGGCCTAACAGGAGGCTTTAAAATTTTCTTTCTAGTGACCTTCGTTTGGGAGAAAAATGCAAAGGTACAAGACAGCTTTTCCTTGCCAATATCTCTCTTTTGCAAAGAGCTGCGCATTGGAAAATTCAGGGCTATGTCGTGTAGATGATGGCCTAACAGGAGGCTTTAAAATTTTCTTTCTAGTGTCCTTCGTTTGGGAGAAAAATGCAAAGGTACAAGACAGCTTTTCCTTGCCAATATCTCTCTTTTGCAAAGAGCTACGCATTGGAAAATTCAGAGCTATGTCGTGTAGATGATGGCCCTTCAGGAGGCTTTAAAATTTTCTTTCTAGTGTCCTTCGTTTGGGAGAAAAATGCAATGGTACAAAACAGCTTTTCCTTGCCAATATCTCTCTTTTGCAAAGAGCTGCGCATTGGAAAATTCAGGGCTATGTCGTGTAGATGATGGCCTAACAGGAGGCTTTAAAATTTTCTTTCTAGTGTCCTTCGTTTGGGAGAAAAATGCAATGGTACAAGACAGCTTTTCCTTGCCAATATCTCTCTTTTGCAAAGAGCTGCGCATTGGAAAATTCAGGGCTATGTCGTGTAGATCATGGCCTAACAGGAGGCTTTAAAATGTTCTTTCTAGTGTCCTTCGTTTGGGAGAAAAATGCAATGGTACAAGACAGCTTTTCCTTGCCAATATCTCTCTTTTGCAAAGAGCTGCGCATTGGAAAATTCAGGGCTATGTCGTGTAGATGATGGCCTAACAGGAGGCTTTAAAATTTTCTTTCTAGTGTCCTTCGTTTGGGAGAAAAATGCAAAGGTACAAGACAGCTTTTCCTTGCCAATATCTCTCTTTTGCAAAGAGCTGCGCATTGGAAAATTCAGGGCTATGTCGTGTAGATAATGGCCTAACAGGAGGCTTTAAAATTTTCTTTCTAGTGTCCTTCGTTTGGGAGAAAAATGCAATGGTACAAGACAGCTTTTCCTTGCCAATATCTCTCTTTTGCAAAGAGCTGCACATTGGAAAATTCAGGGCTATGTCGTGTAGATGATGGCCTAACAGGAGGCTTTAAAATTTTCTTTCTAGTGACCTTCGTTTGGGAGAAAAATGCAAAGGTACAAGACAGCTTTTCCTTGCCAATATATCTCTCTTTTGCAAAGAGCTGCGCATTGGAAAATTCAGGGCTATGTCGTGTAGATGATGGCCTAACAGGAGGCTTTAACATTTTCTTTCTAGTGTCCTTCGTTTGGGAGAAAAATGCAATGGTACAAGACAGCTTTTCCTTGCCAATATCTCTCTTTTGCAAAGAGCTGCGCATTGGAATTCAGGGCTATGTCGTGTAGATGATGGCCTAACAGGGGGCTTTAAAATTTTCTTTCTAGTGACCTTCGTTTGGGAGAAAAATGCAAAGGTACAAGACAGCTTTTCCTTGCCAATATCTCTCTTTTGCAAAGAGCTGCGCATTGGAAAATTCAGGCTATGTCGTGTAGATGATGGCCTAACAGGAGGCTTTAAAATTTTCTTTCTAGTGTCCTTCGTTTGGGAGAAAAATGCAATGGTACAAGACAGCTTTTCCTTGCCAATATCTCTCTTTTGCAAAGAGCTGCGCATTGGAAAATTCAGGGCTATGTCGTGTAGATGATGGCCTAACAGGAGGCTTTAAAATTTTCTTTCTAGTGTCCTTCGTTTGGGAGAAAAATGCAAAGGTACAAGACAGCTTTTCCTTGCCAATATCTCTCTTTTGCAAAGAGCTACGCATTGGAAAATTCAGAGCTATGTCGTGTAGATGATGGCCTAACAGGAGGCTTTAAAATTTTCTTTCTAGTGTCCTTCGTTTGGGAGAAAAATGCAATGGTACAAAACAGCTTTTCCTTGCCAATATCTCTCTTTTGCAAAGAGCTGCGCATTGGAAAATTCAGGGCTATGTCGTGTAGATGATGGCCTAACAGGAGGCTTTGAAATTTTCTTTCTAGTGTCCGTTTGGGAGAAAAATGCAAAGGTACAAGACAGCTTTTCCTTGCCAATATCTCTCTTTTGCAAAGAGCTGCGCATTGGAAAATTCAGGGCTATGTCGTGTAGATGATGGCCTAACAGGAGGCTTTAAAATTTTCTTTCTAGTGTCCTTCGTTTGGGAGAAAAATGCAATGGTACAAGACAGCTTTTCCTTGCCAATATCTCTCTTTTGCAAAGAGCTGCGCATTGGAAAATTCAGGGCTATGTCGTGTAGATGATGGCCTAACAGGAGGCTTTAAAATTTTCTTTCTAGTGTCCTTCGTTTGGGAGAAAAATGCAAAGGTACAAGACAGCTTTTCCTTGCCAATATCTCTCTTTTGCAAAGAGCTACGCATTGGAAAATTCAGGGCTATGTCGTGTAGATGATGGCCTAACAGGAGGCTTTAAAATTTTCTTTCTAGTGTCCTTCGTTTGGGAGAAAAATGCAAAGGTACAAGACAGCTTTTCCTTGCCAATATCTCTCTTTTGCAAAGAGCTACGCATTGGAAAATTCAGGGCTATGTCGTGTAGATGATGGCCTAACAGGAGGCTTTAAAATTTTCTTTCTAGTGTCCTTCGTTTGGGAGAAAAATGCAATGGTACAAGACAGCTTTTCCTTGCCAATATCTCTATTTTGCAAAGAGCTGCGCATTGGAAAATTCAGGGCTATGTCGTGTAGATGATGGCCTAACAGGAGGCTTTAAAATTTTCTTTCTAGTGTCCTTCGTTTGGGAGAAAAATGCAAAGGTACAAGACAGCTTTTCCTTGCCAATATCTCTCTTTTGCAAAGAGCTGCGCATTGGAAAATTCAGGGCTATGTCGTGTAGATGATGGCCTAACAGGAGGCTTTAAAATTTTCTTTCTAGTGTCCTTCGTTTGGGAGAAAAATGCAATGGTACAAGACAGCTTTTCCTTGCCAATATCTCTCTTTTGCAAAGAGCTGCGCATTGGAAAATTCAGGGCTATGTCGTGTAGATGATGGCCTAACAGGAGGCTTTAAAATTGTCTTTCTAGTGTCCTTCGTTTGGGAGAAAAATGCAATGGTACAAGACAGCTTTTCCTTGCCAATATCTCTCTTTTGCAAAGAGCTGCGCATTGGAAAATTCAGGGCTATGTCGTGTAGATGATGGCCTAACAGGAGGCTTTAAAATTTTCTTTCTAGTGTCCTTCGTTTGGGAGAAAAATGCAAAGGTACAAGACAGCTTTTCCTTGCCAATATCTCTCTTTTGCAAAGAGCTGCGCATTGGAAAATTCAGGGCTATGTCGTGTAGATAATGGCCTAACAGGAGGCTTTAAAATTTTCTTTCTAGTGTCCTTCGTTTGGGAGAAAAATGCAATGGTACAAGACAGCTTTTCCTTGCCAATATCTCTCTTTTGCAAAGAGCTGCACATTGGAAAATTCAGGGCTATGTCGTGTAGATGATGGCCTAACAGGAGGCTTTAAAATTTTCTTTCTAGTGACCTTCGTTTGGGAGAAAAATGCAAAGGTACAAGACAGCTTTTCCTTGCCAATATCTCTCTTTTGCAAAGAGCTGCGCATTGGAAAATTCAGGGCTATGTCGTGTAGATGATGGCCTAACAGGAGGCTTTAACATTTTCTTTCTAGTGTCCTTCGTTTGGGAGAAAAATGCAATGGTACAAGACAGCTTTTCCTTGCCAATATCTCTCTTTTGCAAAGAGCTGCGCATTGGAAAATTCAGGGCTATGTCGTGTAGATGATGGCCTAACAGGAGGCTTTAAAATTTTCTTTCTAGTGTCCTTCGTTTGGGAGAAAAATGCAATGGTACAAGACAGCTTTTCCTTGCCAATATCTCTTTTTTGCAAAGAGCTGCGCATTGGAAAATTCAGGGCTATGTCGTGTAGATGATGGCCTAATAGGAGGCTTTAAAATGTTCTTTCTAGTGTCCTTCGTTTGGGAGAAAAATGCAAAGGTACAAGACAGCTTTTCCTTGCCAATATCTCTCTTTTGCAAAGAGCTGCGCATTGGAAAATTCAGGGCTATGTCGTGTAGATGATGGCCTAACAGGAGGCTTTCAAATTTTCTTTCTAGTGTCCTTCGTTTGGGAGAAAAATGCAAAGGTACAAGACAGCTTTTCCTTGCAAATATCTCTCTTTTGCAAAGAGCTACGCATTGGAAAATTCAGGGCTATGTCGTGTAGATGATGGCCTAACAGGAGGCTTTAAAATTTTCTTTCTAGTGACCTTCGTTTGGGAGAAAAATGCAAAGGTACAAGACAGCTTTTCCTTGCCAATATCTCTCTTTGCAAAGAGCTGCGCATTGGAAAATCCAGGGCTATGTCGTGTAGATGATGGCCTAACAGCAGGCTTTAAAATTTTCTTTCTAGTGTCCTTCGTTTGGGAGAAAAATGCAATGGTACAAGACAGCTTTTCCTTGCCAATATCTCTCTTTTGCAAAGAGCTGCGCATTGGAAAATTCAGGGCTATGTCGTGTAGATGATGGCCTAACAGGAGGCTTTAAAATTTTCTTTCTAGTGACCTTCGTTTGGGAGAAAAATGCAAAGGTACAAGACAGCTTTTCCTTGCCAATATCTCTCTTTTGCAAAGAGCTGCGCATTGGAAAATTCAGGGCTATGTCGTGTAGATGATGGCCTAACAGGAGGCTTTAACATTTTCTTTCTAGTGTCCTTCGTTTGGGAGAAAAATGCAATGGTACAAGACAGCTTTTCCTTGCCAATATCTCTCTTTTGCAAAGAGCTGCGCATTGGAAAATTCAGGGCTATGTCGTGTAGATGATGGCCTAACAGGAGGCTTTAAAATTTTCTTTCTAGTGTCCTTCGTTTGGGAGAAAAATGCAAAGGTACAAGACAGCTTTTCCTTGCCAATATCTCTCTTTTGCAAAGAGCTGCGCATTGGAAAATTCAGGGCTATGTCGTGTAGATGATGGCCTAACAGGAGGCTTTAACATTTTCTTTCTAGTGTCCTTCGTTTGGGAGAAAAATGCAATGGTACAAGACAGCTTTTCCTTGCCAATATCTCTCTTTTGCAAAGAGCTGCGCATTGGAAAATTCAGGGCTATGTCGTGTAGATCATGGCCTAACAGGAGGCTTTAAAATGTTCTTTCTAGTGTCCTTCGTTTGGGAGAAAAATGCAATGGTACAAGACAGCTTTTCCTTGCCAATATCTCTCTTTTGCAAAGAGCTGCGCATTGGAAAATTCAGGGCTATGTCGTGTAGATGATGGCCTAACAGGAGGCTTTAAAATTTTCTTTCTAGTGACCTTCGTTTGGGAGAAAAATGCAAAGGTACAAGACAGCTTTTCCTTGCCAATATCTCTCTTTTGCAAAGAGCTGCGCATTGGAAAATTCAGGGCTATGTCGTGTAGATGATGGCCTAACAGGAGGCTTTAAAATTTTCTTTCTAGTGTCCTTCGTTTGGGAGAAAATTGCAATGGTACAAGACAGCTTTTCCTTGCCAATATCTCTTTTTTGCAAAGAGCTGCGCATTGGAAAATTCAGGGCTATGTCGTGTAGATGATGGCCTAATAGGAGGCTTTAAAATGTTCTTTCTAGTGTCCTTCGTTTGGGAGAAAAATGCAAAGGTACAAGACAGCTTTTCCTTGCCAATATCTCTCTTTTGCAAAGAGCTGCGCATTGGAAAATTCAGGGCTATGTCGTGTAGATGATGGCCTAACAGGAGGCTTTCAAATTTTCTTTCTAGTGTCCTTCGTTTGGGAGAAAAATGCAAAGGTACAAGACAGCTTTTCCTTGCAAATATCTCTCTTTTGCAAAGAGCTACGCATTGGAAAATTCAGGGCTATGTCGTGTAGATGATGGCCTAACAGGAGGCTTTAAAATTTTCTTTCTAGTGACCTTCGTTTGGGAGAAAAATGCAAAGGTACAAGACAGCTTTTCCTTGCCAATATCTCTCTTTTGCAAAGAGCTGCGCATTGGAAAATTCAGGGCTATGTCGTGTAGATGATGGCCTAACAGCAGGCTTTAAAATGTTCTTTCTAGTGTCCTTCGTTTGGGAGAAAAATGCAATGGTACAAGACAGCTTTTCCTTGCCAATATCTCTCTTTTGCAAAGAGCTGCGCATTGGAAAATTCAGGGCTATGTCGTGTAGATGATGGCCTAACAGGAGGCTTTAAAATTTTCTTTCTAGTGTCCTTCGTTTGGGAGAAAAATGCAATGGTACAAGACAGCTTTTCCTTGCCAATATCTCTCTTTTGCAAAGAGCTGCGCATTGGAAAATTCAGGGCTATGTCGTGTAGATGATGGCCTAACAGGAGGCTTTAAAATTTTCTTTCTAGTGTCCTTCGTTTGGGAGAAAAATGCAAAGGTACAAGACAGCTTTTCCTTGCCAATATCTCTCTTTTGCAAAGAGCTGCGCATTGGAAAATTCAGGGCTATGTCGTGTAGATGATGGCCTAACAGCAGGCTTTAAAATGTTCTTTCTAGTGTCCTTCGTTTGGGAGAAAAATGCAATGGTACAAGACAGCTTTTCCTTGCCAATATCTCTCTTTTGCAAAGAGCTGCGCATTGGAAAATTCAGGGCTATGTCGTGTAGATGATGGCCTAACAGGAGGCTTTAAAATTTTCTTTCTAGTGTCCTTCGTTTGGGAGAAAAATGCAATGGTACAAGACAGCTTTTCCTTGCCAATATCTCTCTTTTGCAAAGAGCTGCGCATTGGAAAATTCAGGGCTATGTCGTGTAGATGATGGCCTAACAGGAGGCTTTAAAATTTTCTTTCTAGTGTCCTTCGTTTGGGAGAAAAATGCAAAGGTACAAGACAGCTTTTCCTTGCCAATATCTCTCTTTTGCAAAGAGCTGCGCATTGGAAAATTCAGGGCTATGTCGTGTAGATGATGGCCTAACAGGAGGCTTTAACATTTTCTTTCTAGTGTCCTTCGTTTGGGAGAAAAATGCAATGGTACAAGACAGCTTTTCCTTGCCAATATCTCTCTTTTGCAAAGAGCTGCGCATTGGAAAATTCAGGGCTATGTCGTGTAGATGATGGCCTAACAGGGGGCTTTAAAATTTTCTTTCTAGTGACCTTCGTTTGGGAGAAAAATGCAAAGGTACAAGACAGCTTTTCCTTGCCAATATCTCTCTTTTGCAAAGAGCTGCGCATTGGAAAAATTCAGGGCTATGTCGTGTAGATGATGGCCTAACAGGAGGCTTTAAAATTTTCTTTCTAGTGTCCTTCGTTTGGGAGAAAAATGCAATGGTACAAGACAGCTTTTCCTTGCCAATATCTCTTTTTTGCAAAGAGCTGCGCATTGGAAAATTCAGGGCTATGTCGTGTAGATGATGGCCTAATAGGAGGCTTTAAAATGTTCTTTCTAGTGTCCTTCGTTTGGGAGAAAAATGCAAAGGTACAAGACAGCTTTTCCTTGCCAATATCTCTCTTTTGCAAAGAGCTGCGCATTGGAAAATTCAGGGCTATGTCGTGTAGATGATGGCCTAACAGGAGGCTTTCAAATTTTCTTTCTAGTGACCTTCGTTTGGGAGAAAAATGCAAAGGTACAAGACAGCTTTTCCTTGCCAATATCTCTCTTTTGCAAAGAGCTGCGCATTGGAAAATCCAGGGCTATGTCGTGTAGATGATGGCCTAACAGCAGGCTTTAAAATGTTCTTTCTAGTGTCCTTCGTTTGGGAGAAAAATGCAATGGTACAAGACAGCTTTTCCTTGCCAATATCTCTCTTTTGCAAAGAGCTGCGCATTGGAAAATTCAGGGCTATGTCGTGTAGATGATGGCCTAACAGGGGGCTTTAACATTTTCTTTCTAGTGACCTTCGTTTGGGAGAAAAATGCAAAGGTACAAGACAGCTTTTCCTTGCCAATATCTCTCTTTTGCAAAGAGCTGCGCATTGGAAAATTCAGGGCTATGTCGTGTAGATGATGGCCTAACAGGAGGCTTTAACATTTTCTTTCTAGTGTCCTTCGTTTGGGAGAAAAATGCAATGGTACAAGACAGCTTTTCCTTGCCAATATCTCTCTTTTGCAAAGAGCTGCGCATTGGAAAATTCAGGGCTATGTCGTGTAGATGATGGCCTAACAGGAGGCTTTAAAATTTTCTTTCTAGTGTCCTTCGTTTGGGAGAAAAATGCAATGGTACAAGACAGCTTTTCCTTGCCAATATCTCTCTTTTGCAAAGAGCTGCGCATTGGAAAATTCAGGGCTATGTCGTGTAGATGATGGCCTAACAGGAGGCTTTAAAATTTTCTTTCTAGTGTCCTTCGTTTGGGAGAAAAATGCAAAGGTACAAGACAGCTTTTCCTTGCCAATATCTCTCTTTTGCAAAGAGCTGCGCATTGGAAAATTCAGGGCTATGTCGTGTAGATAATGGCCTAACAGGAGGCTTTAAAATTTTCTTTCTAGTGTCCTTCGTTTGGGAGAAAAATGCAATGGTACAAGACAGCTTTTCCTTGCCAATATCTCTCTTTTGCAAAGAGCTGCACATTGAAAATTCAGGGCTATGTCGTGTAGATGATGGCCTAACAGGAGGCTTTAAAATTTTCTTTCTAGTGACCTTCGTTTGGGAGAAAAATGCAAAGGTACAAGACAGCTTTTCCTTGCCAATATCTCTCTTTTGCAAAGAGCTGCGCATTGGAAAATTCAGGGCTATGTCGTGTAGATGATGGCCTAACAGGAGGCTTTAACATTTTCTTTCTAGTGTCCTTCGTTTGGGAGAAAAATGCAATGGTACAAGACAGCTTTTCCTTGCCAATATCTCTCTTTTGCAAAGAGCTGCGCATTGGAAAATTCAGGGCTATGTCGTGTAGATGATGGCCTAACAGGGGGCTTTAAAATTTTCTTTCTAGTGACCTTCGTTTGGAGAAAAATGCAAAGGTACAAGACAGCTTTTCCTTGCCAATATCTCTCTTTTGCAAAGAGCTGCGCATTGGAAAATTCAGGGCTATGTCGTGTAGATGATGGCCTAACAGGAGGCTTTAAAATTTTCTTTCTAGTGTCCTTCGTTTGGGAGAAAAATGCAATGGTACAAGAGACAGCTTTTCCTTGCCAATATCTCTCTTTTGCAAAGAGCTGCGCATTGGAAAATTCAGGGCTATGTCGTGTAGATGATGGCCTAACAGGAGGCTTTAAAATTTTCTTTCTAGTGTCCTTCGTTTGGGAGAAAAATGCAAAGGTACAAGACAGCTTTTCCTTGCCAATATCTCTCTTTTGCAAAGAGCTACGCATTGGAAAATTCAGAGCTATGTCGTGTAGATGATGGCCTAACAGGAGGCTTTAAAATTTTCTTTCTAGTGTCCTTCGTTTGGGAGAAAAATGCAATGGTACAAAACAGCTTTTCCTTGCCAATATCTCTCTTTTGCAAAGAGCTGCGCATTGGAAAATTCAGGGCTATGTCGTGTAGATGATGGCCTAACAGGAGGCTTTGAAATTTTCTTTCTAGTGTCCTTCGTTTGGGAGAAAAATGCAAAGGTACAAGACAGCTTTTCCTTGCCAATATCTCTCTTTTGCAAAGAGCTGCGCATTGGAAAATTCAGGGCTATGTCGTGTAGATGATGGCCTAACAGGAGGCTTTAAAATTTTCTTTCTAGTGTCCTTCGTTTGGGAGAAAAATGCAATGGTACAAGACAGCTTTTCCTTGCCAATATCTCTCTTTTGCAAAGAGCTGCGCATTGGAAAATTCAGGGCTATGTCGTGTAGATGATGGCCTAACAGGAGGCTTTAAAATTTTCTTTCTAGTGTCCTTCGTTTGGGAGAAAAATGCAAAGGTACAAGACAGCTTTTCCTTGCCAATATCTCTCTTTTGCAAAGAGCTACGCATTGGAAAATTCAGGGCTATGTCGTGTAGATGATGGCCTAACAGGAGGCTTTAAAATTTTCTTTCTAGTGTCCTTCGTTTGGGAGAAAAATGCAAAGGTACAAGACAGCTTTTCCTTGCCAATATCTCTCTTTTGCAAAGAGCTACGCATTGGAAAATTCAGGGCTATGTCGTGTAGATGATGGCCTAACAGGAGGCTTTAAAATTTTCTTTCTAGTGTCCTTCGTTTGGGAGAAAAATGCAATGGTACAAGACAGCTTTTCCTTGCCAATATCTCTATTTTGCAAAGAGCTGCGCATTGGAAAATTCAGGGCTATGTCGTGTAGATGATGGCCTAACAGGAGGCTTTAAAATTTTCTTTCTAGTGTCCTTCGTTTGGGAGAAAAATGCAAAGGTACAAGACAGCTTTTCCTTGCCAATATCTCTCTTTTGCAAAGAGCTGCGCATTGGAAAATTCAGGGCTATGTCGTGTAGATGATGGCCTAACAGGAGGCTTTAAAATTTTCTTTCTAGTGTCCTTCGTTTGGGAGAAAAATGCAATGGTACAAGACAGCTTTTCCTTGCCAATATCTCTCTTTTGCAAAGAGCTGCGCATTGGAAAATTCAGGGCTATGTCGTGTAGATGATGGCCTAACAGGAGGCTTTAAAATTGTCTTTCTAGTGTCCTTCGTTTGGGAGAAAAATGCAATGGTACAAGACAGCTTTTCCTTGCCAATATCTCTCTTTTGCAAAGAGCTGCGCATTGGAAAATTCAGGGCTATGTCGTGTAGATGATGGCCTAACAGGAGGCTTTAAAATTTTCTTTCTAGTGTCCTTCGTTTGGGAGAAAAATGCAAAGGTACAAGACAGCTTTTCCTTGCCAATATCTCTCTTTTGCAAAGAGCTGCGCATTGGAAAATTCAGGGCTATGTCGTGTAGATAATGGCCTAACAGGAGGCTTTAAAATTTTCTTTCTAGTGTCCTTCGTTTGGGAGAAAAATGCAATGGTACAAGACAGCTTTTCCTTGCCAATATCTCTCTTTTGCAAAGAGCTGCACATTGGAAAATTCAGGGCTATGTCGTGTAGATGATGGCCTAACAGGAGGCTTTAAAATTTTCTTTCTAGTGACCTTCGTTTGGGAGAAAAATGCAAAGGTACAAGACAGCTTTTCCTTGCCAATATCTCTCTTTTGCAAAGAGCTGCGCATTGGAAAATTCAGGGCTATGTCGTGTAGATGATGGCCTAACAGGAGGCTTTAACATTTTCTTTCTAGTGTCCTTCGTTTGGGAGAAAAATGCAATGGTACAAGACAGCTTTTCCTTGCCAATATCTCTCTTTTGCAAAGAGCTGCGCATTGGAAAATTCAGGGCTATGTCGTGTAGATGATGGCCTAACAGGAGGCTTTAAAATTTTCTTTCTAGTGTCCTTCGTTTGGGAGAAAAATGCAATGGTACAAGACAGCTTTTCCTTGCCAATATCTCTTTTTTGCAAAGAGCTGCGCATTGGAAAATTCAGGGCTATGTCGTGTAGATGATGGCCTAATAGGAGGCTTTAAAATGTTCTTTCTAGTGTCCTTCGTTTGGGAGAAAAATGCAAAGGTACAAGACAGCTTTTCCTTGCCAATATCTCTCTTTTGCAAAGAGCTGCGCATTGGAAAATTCAGGGCTATGTCGTGTAGATGATGGCCTAACAGGAGGCTTTCAAATTTTCTTTCTAGTGTCCTTCGTTTGGGAGAAAAATGCAAAGGTACAAGACAGCTTTTCCTTGCAAATATCTCTCTTTTGCAAAGAGCTACGCATTGGAAAATTCAGGGCTATGTCGTGTAGATGATGGCCTAACAGGAGGCTTTAAAATTTTCTTTCTAGTGACCTTCGTTTGGGAGAAAAATGCAAAGGTACAAGACAGCTTTTCCTTGCCAATATCTCTCTTTTGCAAAGAGCTGCGCATTGGAAAATCCAGGGCTATGTCGTGTAGATGATGGCCTAACAGCAGGCTTTAAAATTTTCTTTCTAGTGTCCTTCGTTTGGGAGAAAAATGCAATGGTACAAGACAGCTTTTCCTTGCCAATATCTCTCTTTTGCAAAGAGCTGCGCATTGGAAAATTCAGGGCTATGTCGTGTAGATGATGGCCTAACAGGAGGCTTTAAAATTTTCTTTCTAGTGACCTTCGTTTGGGAGAAAAATGCAAAGGTACAAGACAGCTTTTCCTTGCCAATATCTCTCTTTTGCAAAGAGCTGCGCATTGGAAAATTCAGGGCTATGTCGTGTAGATGATGGCCTAACAGGAGGCTTTAACATTTTCTTTCTAGTGTCCTTCGTTTGGGAGAAAAATGCAATGGTACAAGACAGCTTTTCCTTGCCAATATCTCTCTTTTGCAAAGAGCTGCGCATTGGAAAATTCAGGGCTATGTCGTGTAGATGATGGCCTAACAGGAGGCTTTAAAATTTTCTTTCTAGTGTCCTTCGTTTGGGAGAAAAATGCAAAGGTACAAGACAGCTTTTCCTTGCCAATATCTCTCTTTTGCAAAGAGCTGCGCATTGGAAAATTCAGGGCTATGTCGTGTAGATGATGGCCTAACAGGAGGCTTTAACATTTTCTTTCTAGTGTCCTTCGTTTGGGAGAAAAATGCAATGGTACAAGACAGCTTTTCCTTGCCAATATCTCTCTTTTGCAAAGAGCTGCGCATTGGAAAATTCAGGGCTATGTCGTGTAGATCATGGCCTAACAGGAGGCTTTAAAATGTTCTTTCTAGTGTCCTTCGTTTGGGAGAAAAATGCAATGGTACAAGACAGCTTTTCCTTGCCAATATCTCTCTTTTGCAAAGAGCTGCGCATTGGAAAATTCAGGGCTATGTCGTGTAGATGATGGCCTAACAGGAGGCTTTAAAATTTTCTTTCTAGTGACCTTCGTTTGGGAGAAAAATGCAAAGGTACAAGACAGCTTTTCCTTGCCAATATCTCTCTTTTGCAAAGAGCTGCGCATTGGAAAATTCAGGGCTATGTCGTGTAGATGATGGCCTAACAGGAGGCTTTAAAATTTTCTTTCTAGTGTCCTTCGTTTGGGAGAAAATTGCAATGGTACAAGACAGCTTTTCCTTGCCAATATCTCTTTTTTGCAAAGAGCTGCGCATTGGAAAATTCAGGGCTATGTCGTGTAGATGATGGCCTAATAGGAGGCTTTAAAATGTTCTTTCTAGTGTCCTTCGTTTGGGAGAAAAATGCAAAGGTACAAGACAGCTTTTCCTTGCCAATATCTCTCTTTTGCAAAGAGCTGCGCATTGGAAAATTCAGGGCTATGTCGTGTAGATGATGGCCTAACAGGAGGCTTTCAAATTTTCTTTCTAGTGTCCTTCGTTTGGGAGAAAAATGCAAAGGTACAAGACAGCTTTTCCTTGCAAATATCTCTCTTTTGCAAAGAGCTACGCATTGGAAAATTCAGGGCTATGTCGTGTAGATGATGGCCTAACAGGAGGCTTTAAAATTTTCTTTCTAGTGACCTTCGTTTGGGAGAAAAATGCAAAGGTACAAGACAGCTTTTCCTTGCCAATATCTCTCTTTTGCAAAGAGCTGCGCATTGGAAAATTCAGGGCTATGTCGTGTAGATGATGGCCTAACAGCAGGCTTTAAAATGTTCTTTCTAGTGTCCTTCGTTTGGGAGAAAAATGCAATGGTACAAGACAGCTTTTCCTTGCCAATATCTCTCTTTGCAAAGAGCTGCGCATTGGAAAATTCAGGGCTATGTCGTGTAGATGATGGCCTAACAGGAGGCTTTAAAATTTTCTTTCTAGTGTCCTTCGTTTGGAGAAAAAATGCAATGGTACAAGACAGCTTTTCCTTGCCAATATCTCTCTTTTGCAAAGAGCTGCGCATTGGAAAATTCAGGGCTATGTCGTGTAGATGATGGCCTAACAGGAGGCTTTAAAATTTTCTTTCTAGTGTCCTTCGTTTGGGAGAAAAATGCAAAGGTACAAGACAGCTTTTCCTTGCCAATATCTCTCTTTTGCAAAGAGCTGCGCATTGGAAAATTCAGGGCTATGTCGTGTAGATGATGGCCTAACAGGAGGCTTTAACATTTTCTTTCTAGTGTCCTTCGTTTGGGAGAAAAATGCAATGGTACAAGACAGCTTTTCCTTGCCAATATCTCTCTTTTGCAAAGAGCTGCGCATTGGAAAATTCAGGGCTATGTCGTGTAGATGATGGCCTAACAGGGGGCTTTAAAATTTTCTTTCTAGTGACCTTCGTTTGGGAGAAAAATGCAAAGGTACAAGACAGCTTTTCCTTGCCAATATCTCTCTTTTGCAAAGAGCTGCGCATTGGAAAATTCAGGGCTATGTCGTGTAGATGATGGCCTAACAGGAGGCTTTAAAATTTTCTTTCTAGTGTCCTTCGTTTGGGAGAAAAATGCAATGGTACAAGACAGCTTTTCCTTGCCAATATCTCTTTTTTGCAAAGAGCTGCGCATTGGAAAAATTCAGGCTATGTCGTGTAGATGATGGCCTAATAGGAGGCTTTAAAATGTTCTTTCTAGTGTCCTTCGTTTGGGAGAAAAATGCAAAGGTACAAGACAGCTTTTCCTTGCCAATATCTCTCTTTTGCAAAGAGCTGCGCATTGGAAAATTCAGGGCTATGTCGTGTAGATGATGGCCTAACAGGAGGCTTTCAAATTTTCTTTCTAGTGACCTTCGTTTGGGAGAAAAATGCAAAGGTACAAGACAGCTTTTCCTTGCCAATATCTCTCTTTTGCAAAGAGCTGCGCATTGGAAAATCCAGGGCTATGTCGTGTAGATGATGGCCTAACAGCAGGCTTTAAAATGTTCTTTCTAGTGTCCTTCGTTTGGGAGAAAAATGCAATGGTACAAGACAGCTTTTCCTTGCCAATATCTCTCTTTTGCAAAGAGCTGCGCATTGGAAAATTCAGGGCTATGTCGTGTAGATGATGGCCTAACAGGGGGCTTTAACATTTTCTTTCTAGTGACCTTCGTTTGGGAGAAAAATGCAAAGGTACAAGACAGCTTTTCCTTGCCAATATCTCTCTTTTGCAAAGAGCTGCGCATTGGAAAATTCAGGGCTATGTCGTGTAGATGATGGCCTAACAGGAGGCTTTAACATTTTCTTTCTAGTGTCCTTCGTTTGGGAGAAAAATGCAATGGTACAAGACAGCTTTTCCTTGCCAATATCTCTCTTTTGCAAAGAGCTGCGCATTGGAAAATTCAGGGCTATGTCGTGTAGATGATGGCCTAACAGGAGGCTTTAAAATTTTCTTTCTAGTGTCCTTCGTTTGGGAGAAAAATGCAATGGTACAAGACAGCTTTTCCTTGCCAATATCTCTCTTTTGCAAAGAGCTGCGCATTGGAAAATTCAGGGCTATGTCGTGTAGATGATGGCCTAACAGGAGGCTTTAAAATTTTCTTTCTAGTGTCCTTCGTTTGGGAGAAAAATGCAAAGGTACAAGACAGCTTTTCCTTGCCAATATCTCTCTTTTGCAAAGAGCTGCGCATTGGAAAATTCAGGGCTATGTCGTGTAGATGATGGCCTAACAGGAGGCTTTAAAATTTTCTTTCTAGTGTCCTTCGTTTGGGAGAAAAATGCAAAGGTACAAGACAGCTTTTCCTTGCAAATATCTCTCTTTTGCAAAGAGCTACGCATTGGAAAATTCAGGGCTATGTCGTGTAGATGATGGCCTAACAGGAGGCTTTAAAATTTTCTTTCTAGTGTCTTTCGTTTGGGAGAAAAATGCAAAGGTACAAGACAGCTTTTCCTTGCCAATATCTCTCTTTTGCAAAGAGCTACGCATTGGAAAATTCAGGGCTATGTCGTGTAGATGATGGCCTAACAGGAGGCTTTAAAATTTTCTTTCTAGTGACCTTCGTTTGGGAGAAAAATGCAAAGGTACAAGACAGCTTTTCCTTGCCAATATCTCTCTTTTGCAAAGAGCTGCGCATTGGAAAATTCAGGGCTATGTCGTGTAGATGATGGCCTAACAGGAGGCTTTAAAATGTTCTTTCTAGTGTCCTTCGTTTGGGAGAAAAATGCAATGGTACAATACAGCTTTTCCTTGCCAATATCTCTCTTTTGCAAAGAGCTGCGCATTGGAAAATTCAGGGCTATGTCGTGTAGATGATGGCCTAACAGGAGGCTTTAAAATTTTCTTTCTAGTGACCTTCGTTTGGGAGAAAAATGCAAAGGTACAAGACAGCTTTTCCTTGCCAATATCTCTCTTTTGCAAAGAGCTGCGCATTGGAAAATTCAGGGCTATGTCGTGTAGATGATGGCCTAACAGGAGGCTTTCAAATTTTCTTTCTAGTGTCCTTCGTTTGGGAGAAAAATGCAAAGGTACAAGACAGCTTTTCCTTGCAAATATCTCTCTTTTGCAAAGAGCTACGCATTGGAAAATTCAGGGCTATGTCGTGTAGATGATGGCCTAACAGGAGGCTTTAAAATTTTCTTTCTAGTGACCTTCGTTTGGGAGAAAAATGCAAAGGTACAAGACAGCTTTTCCTTGCCAATATCTCTCTTTTGCAAAGAGCTGCGCATTGGAAAATCCAGGGCTATGTCGTGTAGATGATGGCCTAACAGCAGGCTTTAAAATGTTCTTTCTAGTGTCCTTCGTTTGGGAGAAAAATGCAATGGTACAAGACAGCTTTTCCTTGCCAATATCTCTCTTTTGCAAAGAGCTGCGCATTGGAAAATTCAGGGCTATGTCGTGTAGATGATGGCCTAACAGGGGGCTTTAAAATTTTCTTTCTAGTGACCTTCGTTTGGGAGAAAAATGCAAAGGTACAAGACAGCTTTTCCTTGCCAATATCTCTCTTTTGCAAAGAGCTGCGCATTGGAAAATTCAGGGCTATGTCGTGTAGATGATGGCCTAACAGGAGGCTTTAACATTTTCTTTCTAGTGTCCTTCGTTTGGGAGAAAAATGCAATGGTACAAGACAGCTTTTCCTTGCCAATATCTCTCTTTTGCAAAGAGCTGCGCATTGGAAAATTCAGGGCTATGTCGTGTAGATGATGGCCTAACAGGAGGCTTTAAAATTTTCTTTCTAGTGTCCTTCGTTTGGGAGAAAAATGCAATGGTACAAGACAGCTTTTCCTTGCCAATATCTCTCTTTTGCAAAGAGCTGCGCATTGGAAAATTCAGGGCTATGTCGTGTAGATGATGGCCTAACAGGAGGCTTTAAAATTTTCTTTCTAGTGTCCTTCGTTTGGGAGAAAAATGCAAAGGTACAAGACAGCTTTTCCTTGCCAATATCTCTCTTTTGCAAAGAGCTGCGCATTGGAAAATTCAGGGCTATGTCGTGTAGATGATGGCCTAACAGGAGGCTTTAAAATTTTCTTTCTAGTGTCCTTCGTTTGGGAGAAAAATGCAAAGGTACAAGACAGCTTTTCCTTGCCAATATCTCTCTTTTGCAAAGAGCTACGCATTGGAAAATTCAGGGCTATGTCGTGTAGATGATGGCCTAACAGGAGGCTTTAAAATTTTCTTTCTAGTGACCTTCGTTTGGGAGAAAAATGCAAAGGTACAAGACAGCTTTTCCTTGCCAATATCTCTCTTTTGCAAAGAGCTGCGCATTGGAAAATTCAGGGCTATGTCGTGTAGATGATGGCCTAACAGGAGGCTTTAAAATGTTCTTTCTAGTGTCCTTCGTTTGGGAGAAAAATGCAATGGTACAATACAGCTTTTCCTTGCCAATATCTCTCTTTTGCAAAGAGCTGCGCATTGGAAAATTCAGGGCTATGTCGTGTAGATGATGGCCTAACAGGAGGCTTTAAAATTTTCTTTCTAGTGACCTTCGTTTGGGAGAAAAATGCAAAGGTACAAGACAGCTTTTCCTTGCCAATATCTCTCTTTTGCAAAGAGCTGCGCATTGGAAAATTCAGGGCTATGTCGTGTAGATGATGGCCTAACAGGAGGCTTTAACATTTTCTTTCTAGTGTCCTTCGTTTGGGAGAAAAATGCAATGGTACAAGACAGCTTTTCCTTGCCAATATCTCTCTTTTGCAAAGAGCTGCGCATTGGAAAATTCAGGGCTATGTCGTGTAGATGATGGCCTAACAGGAGGCTTTAAAATTTTCTTTCTAGTGTCCTTCGTTTGGGAGAAAAATGCAAAGGTACAAGACAGCTTTTCCTTGCAAATATCTCTCTTTTGCATAGAGCTACGCATTGGAAAATTCAGGGCTATGTCGTGTAGATGATGGCCTAACAGGAGGCTTTAAAATTTTCTTTCTAGTGTCCTTCGTTTGGGAGAAAAATGCAAAGGTACAAGACAGCTTTTCCTTGCAAATATCTCTCTTTTGCATAGAGCTACGCATTGGAAAATTCAGGGCTATGTCGTGTAGATGATGGCCTAACAGGAGGCTTTAAAATTTTCTTTCTAGTGACCTTCGTTTGGGAGAAAAATGCAAAGGTACAAGACAGCTTTTCCTTGCCAATATCTCTCTTTTGCAAAGAGCTGCGCATTGGAAAATTCAGGGCTATGTCGTGTAGATGATGGCCTAACAGCAGGCTTTAAAATGTTCTTTCTAGTGTCCTTCGTTTGGGAGAAAAATGCAATGGTACAAGACAACTTTTCCTTGCCAATATCTCTCTTTTGCAAAGAGCTGCGCATTGGAAAATTCAGGGCTATGTCGTGTAGATGATGGCCTAACAGGGGGCTTTAAAATTTTCTTTCTAGTGACCTTCGTTTGGGAGAAAAATGCAAAGGTACAAGACAGCTTTTCCTTGCCAATATCTCTCTTTTGCAAAGAGCTGCGCATTGGAAAATTCAGGGCTATGTCGTGTAGATGATGGCCTAACAGGAGGCTTTAACATTTTCTTTCTAGTGTCCTTCGTTTGGGAGAAAAATGCAATAGTACAAGACAGCTTTTCCTTGCCAATATCTCACTTTTGCAAAGAGCTGCGCATTGGAAAATTCAGGGCTATGTCGTGTAGATGATGGCCTAACAGGAGGCTTTAAAATTTTCTTTCTAGTGTCCTTCGTTTGGGAGAAAAATGCAATGGTACAAGACAGCTTTTCCTTGCCAATATCTCTCTTTTGCAAAGAGCTGCGCATTGGAAAATTCAGGGCTATGTCGTGTAGATGATGGCCTAACAGGAGGCTTTAAAATTTTCTTTCTAGTGTCCTTCGTTTGGGAGAAAAATGCAAAGGTACAAGACAGCTTTTCCTTGCAAATATCTCTCTTTTGCAAAGAGCTGCGCATTGGAAAATTCAGGGCTATGTCGTGTAGATGATGGCCTAACAGCAGGCTTTAAAATGTTCTTTCTAGTGTCCTTCGTTTGGGAGAAAAATGCAATGGTACAAGACAGCTTTTCCTTGCCAATATCTCTCTTTTGCAAAGAGCTACGCATTGGAAAATTCAGGGCTATGTCGTGTAGATGATGGCCTAACAGGAGGCTTTAAAATTTTCTTTCTAGTGACCTTCGTTTGGGAGAAAAATGCAAAGGTACAAGACAGCTTTTCCTTGCCAATATCTCTCTTTTGCAAAGAGCTGCGCATTGGAAAATTCAGGGCTATGTCGTGTAGATGATGGCCTAACAGGAGGCTTTAACATTTTCTTTCTAGTGTCCTTCGTTTGGGAGAAAAATGCAATGGTACAAGACAGCTTTTCCTTGCCAATATCTCTCTTTTGCAAAGAGCTGCGCATTGGAAAATTCAGGGCTATGTCGTGTAGATGATGGCCTAACAGGGGGCTTTAAAATTTTCTTTCTAGTGACCTTCGTTTGGGAGAAAAATGCAAAGGTACAAGACAGCTTTTCCTTGCCAATATCTCTCTTTTGCAAAGAGCTGCGCATTGGAAAATTCAGGGCTATGTCGTGTAGATGATGGCCTAACAGGAGGCTTTAACATTTTCTTTCTAGTGTCCTTCGTTTGGGAGAAAAATGCAATGGTACAAGACAGCTTTTCCTTGCCAATATCTCTCTTTTGCAAAGAGCTGCGCATTGGAAAATTTAGGGCTATGTCGTGTAGATGATGGCCTAACAGGAGGCTTTAAAATTTTCTTTCTAGTGTCCTTCGTTTGGGAGAAAAATGCAATGGTACAAGACAGCTTTTCCTTGCCAATATCTCTCTTTTGCAAAGAGCTGCGCATTGGAAAATTCAGGGCTATGTCGTGTAGATGATGGCCTAACAGGAGGCTTTAAAATTTTCTTTCTAGTGTCCTTCGTTTGGGAGAAAAATGCAAAGGTACAAGACAGCTTTTCCTTGCCAATATCTCTCTTTTGCAAAGAGCTGCGCATTGGAAAATTCAGGGCTATGTCGTGTAGATGATCGCCTAACAGGAGGCGTTAAAATTTTCTTTCTAGTGTCCTTCGTTTGGGAGAAAAATGCAAAGGTACAAGACAGCTTTTCCTTGCAAATATCTCTCTTTTGCAAAGAGCTACGCATTGGAAAATTCAGGGCTATGTCGTGTAGATGATGGCCTAACAGGAGGCTTTAAAATTTTCTTTCTAGTGTCCTTCGTTTGGGAGAAAAATGCAAAGGTACAAGACAGCTTTTCCTTGCCAATATCTATCTTTTGCAAAGAGCTGCGCATTGGAAAATTCAGGGCTATGTCGTGTAGATGATGGCCTAACAGGAGGCTTTAACATTTTCTTTCTAGTGTCCTTCGTTTGGGAGAAAAATGCAATGGTACAAGACAGCTTTTCCTTGCCAATATCTCTCTTTTGCAAAGAGCTGCGCATTGGAAAATTCAGGGCTATGTCGTGTAGATGATGGCCTAACAGGAGGCTTTAAAATTTTCTTTCTAGTGTCCTTCGTTTGGGAGAAAAATGCAATGGTACAAGACAGCTTTTCCTTGCCAATATCTCTCTTTTGCAAAGAGCTGCGCATTGGAAAATTCAGGGCTATGTCGTGTAGATGATGGCCTAACAGGAGGCTTTAAAATTTTCTTTCTAGTGTCCTTCGTTTGGGAGAAAAATGCAAAGGTACAAGACAGCTTTTCCTTGCCAATATCTCTCTTTTGCAAAGAGCTGCGCATTGGAAAATTCAGGGCTATGTCGTGTAGATGATGGCCTAACAGGAGGCTTTAAAATTTTCTTTCTAGTGTCCTTCGTTTGGGAGAAAAATGCAAAGGTACAAGACAGCTTTTCTTTGCAAATATCTCTCTTTTGCAAAGAGCTACGCATTGGAAAATTCAGGGCTATGTCGTGTAGATGATGGCCTAACAGGAGGCTTTAAAATTTTCTTTCTAGTGACCTTCGTTTGGGAGAAAAATGCAAAGGTACAAGACAGCTTTTCCTTGCCAATATCTCTCTTTTGCAAAGAGCTGCGCATTGGAAAATTCAGGGCTATGTCGTGTAGATGATGGCCTAACAGCAGGCTTTAAAATGTTCTTTCTAGTGTCCTTCGTTTGGGAGAAAAATGCAATGGTACAAGACAGCTTTTCCTTGCCAATATCTCTCTTTTGCAAAGATCTGCGCATTGGAAAATTCAGGGCTATGTCGTGTAGATGATGGCCTAACAGGAGGCTTTAAAATTTTCTTTCTAGTGTCCTTCGTTTGGGAGAAAAATGCAAAGGTACAAGACAGCTTTTCCTTGCCAATATCTCTCTTTTGCAAAGAGCTACGCATTGGAAAATTCAGGGCTATGTCGTGTAGATGATGGCCTAACAGGAGGCTATAAAATTTTCTTTCTAGTGACCTTCGTTTGGGAGAAAAATGCAAAGGTACAAGACAGCTTTTCCTTGCCAATATCTCTCTTTTGCAAAGAGCTGCGCATTGGAAAATTCAGGGCTATGTCGTGTAGATGATGGCCTAACAGGAGGCTTTAAAATTTTCTTTCTAGTGTCCTTCGTTTGGGAGAAAAATGCAATGGTACAAGACAGCTTTTCCTTGCCAATATCTCTCTTTTGCAAAGAGCTGCGCATTGGAAAATTCAGGGCTATGTCGTGTAGATGATGGCCTAACAGGAGGCTTTAAAATTTTCTTTCTAGTGACCTTCGTTTGGGAGAAAAATGCAAAGGTACAAGACAGCTTTTCCTTGCCAATATCTCTCTTTTGCAAAGAGCTGCGCATTGGAAAATTCAGGGCTATGTCGTGTAGATGATGGCCTAACAGGAGGCTTTAACATTTTCTTTCTAGTGTCCTTCGTTTGGGAGAAAAATGCAATGGTACAAGACAGCTTTTCCTTGCCAATATCTCTCTTTTGCAAAGAGCTGCGCATTGGAAAATTCAGGGCTATGTCGTGTAGATGATGGCCTAACAGGGGGCTTTAAAATTTTCTTTCTAGTGACCTTCGTTTGGGAGAAAAATGCAAAGGTACAAGACAGCTTTTCCTTGCCAATATCTCTCTTTTGCAAAGAGCTGCGCATTGGAAAATTCAGGGCTATGTCGTGTAGATGATGGCCTAACAGGAGGCTTTAACATTTTCTTTCTAGTGTCCTTCGTTTGGGAGAAAAATGCAATGGTACAAGACAGCTTTTCCTTGCCAATATCTCTCTTTTGCAAAGAGCTGCGCATTGGAAAATTCAGGGCTATGTCGTGTAGATGATGGCCTAACAGGAGGCTTTAAAATTTTCTTTCTAGTGTCCTTCGTTTGGGAGAAAAATGCAATGGTACAAGACAGCTTTTCCTTGCCAATATCTCTCTTTTGCAAAGAGCTGCGCATTGGAAAATTCAGGGCTATGTCGTGTAGATGATGGCCTAACAGGAGGCTTTAAAATTTTCTTTCTAGTGTCCTTCGTTTGGGAGAAAAATGCAAAGGTACAAGACAGCTTTTCCTTGCCAATATCTCTCTTTTGCAAAGAGCTGCGTATTGGAAAATTCAGGGCTATGTCGTGTAGATGATGGCCTAACAGGAGGCTTTAAAATTTTCTTTCTAGTGTCCTTCATTTGGGAGAAAAATGCAAAGGTACAAGACAGCTTTTCCTTGCAAATATCTCTCTTTTGCAAAGAGCTACGCATTGGAAAATTCAGGGCTATGCCGTGTAGATGATGGCCTAACAGGAGGCTTTAAAATTTTCTTTCTAGTGACCTTCGTTTGGGAGAAAAATGCAAAGGTACAAGACAGCTTTTCCTTGCCAATATCTCTCTTTTGCAAAGAGCTGCGCATTGGAAAATTCAGGGCTATGTCGTGTAGATGATGGCCTAACAGCAGGCTTTAAAATGTTCTTTCTAGTGTCCTTCGTTTGGGAGAAAAATGCAATGGTACAAGACAGCTTTTCCTTGCCAATATCTCTCTTTTGCAAAGAGCTGCGCATTGGAAAATTCAGGGCTATGTCGTGTAGATGATGGCCTAACAGGAGGCTTTAAA